>NC_091950.1:352436307-352730990 GCF_031021105.1 Erythrolamprus reginae
CTGTTTAGCAATCAAAGATACCTTTGTTGATTGGTGGGAGGAAGGGTCACTATCCATCTGGCTTCTTTTGGGAAGAAATCTGGGTCCCAGAGCCAGAGACTGGGTTCAGAGAAGCATTTTGAAAACATTGTTAATGGTGATAAAATTACCCTGATTATTTAAGACCCAGCAGTACAGCTGGGTCACTTATCAGCATCAGGCAGAGCTACACTTTGTATAAAGACATATTTATTTATTTATTTATTTATTTATTTATTTATTTATTCATTCATTCATTCATTCATTCATTCATTTATTTATTTATTATTTATTTATTTATTTATTTATTTATTTATTTATTAGTTTAGTATTCTAACTCTATAGATCATTATTTGCTACATATTCTTTTTTCTCATTACGTTATAGCTCTGAGAAAATAAAAGAGACAAATCTAAGTAACAATCAGCCCACACAGTATTGTTTTACAATCCCCATCGCTAAATAAGGGCTTTTAAAAAACTTGCTACATAAGAGGCCATTAAGAGTCTCTCCACCAAAGTGTCTGTACATTTTCAATATTTTGTTAAACTGCAACAGACTGAAAAAGAGTGAACTTCTCTATATCTCTCTCACACCCGCTACATCTCCTCCCATGTAGCTGCACCATTTTCTTCCACTTTAGTTAATAGTGTTGTAGGAAAATGACAGAATTGTGGTTAACTTTAATGATGTACTTGTACAAAATATGGGCTATACTTTTAGCTTGTTCCAATAAGTCATAGTTAAATTATTCATAGTTTGGAATTGGGGTACAATGCTAGAAGTGAATATAACTGGAAATATCTGCAATCTCTTCTTCATAACCACACAGCAAGCGCTAAAGCTTACCTGGGCTCATTTCCTAGCACCACAAATGCTTTGTTTGGTAGGGTATTATTTTTATTTACCAGGGAACCCCTTAGAGTGTTTATATTTTCCTAATAATTTCCTTTAAAACAAGAGAAATTAACAAGCCTTTTACCCTTCCTCCTCCAAACGCCCAAAGACTCCTTAAAAATAAAAACAAAAAATGTGTTTCTTAAGATGAATTGAACAAGGTTGTCCCTGGGCAACTAATGCCATCTAATTCTGTTGAAGTCAAAGGAGCAAATCAAATAGGCAATCAGATTATGATTTGATTCAAATCAAATTGTACCATTTTGAAAATCATAACATGGCATTGCAGTTCCTGAGTTTTTATAACCTCTATTGGGTTATTGCCCCTCTATAAGAAATGCACTTGTTTGGTGGTCAGACTCCCAGGAGCCATGCAACTCTGTAGGCTGTTTTTGAGTTCAAGCTTGGCTAACCTTTGCTGGGTGATGGTGTAATGAAAGGGCTTTGGGCAATTGCTAATATGGCTCTGTCTGAAAGAAGTAGATCTTTGTTATGTAGAATATAGTGGTCCAGGATATTAACAAAGGGAGAGGGATGAGTGAGCTGGGCCATTCCCTAATGGCACATTTCACATTGTGTAGAATAGAGTGGTCCAGGGTATTAACAAAGGAGGGAGGATGAGTGAGCTGGGCCATTCCCTGATGGCACATTGACAAAGGTGAAAGCTACTAAGAGTGAGTCTTTTCCAGGGATATTCTATATCTATCTATCTATCTATCTATCTATCTATCTATCTATCTATCTATCTATCTATCTATCTATCTATCTAGTGAAGTATGAATTGGTAGTATACAAAGATATAACAATGTTTATATACATGATACTAGTAAGAGAGAAACATTAAGACAGGGGATGGAATGCATACTGGTGCACTTATGCACTCCCCTTATAATATACAAGGGTTGCCCAGAAAGTAGTGCACCAATTCTTTTCTTCAACAATTATTTATTGAACACTATGAAACTTACACAGAAGAAAGAATGATGTTTTTTCTACACTCCCTATTTTTTCGCATAATATCTGCCCCGTTCTATGGCCTTCCTCCAGCGAGACACAAGGGCATGTATACCCTGTCGGTACTACTCCTTGTTCTGGTCATAAAGCTATTTCTGCACTGTGCAAATCATCTCTTTGTCATCCACAAAATGTCTTCCGTGAATGGCATCAATTCAGATCCATGCAGATTCTCCATAAACTGTACACAAACATTTGTGAATATTCCCAACAGTTTCTTCCTCCCCAGAGAAATTTAATGATGACACACTGCTTGTAACGTACATCACTTGCAGACACCATTTTGAAACACTGCAGCAGCAATGCTATCTGTGTGAAGAAATGCAAAATTTACACATGCACTCCTGACAATTTAAAGTCTTGCATTCGTACCATTCCTGTAGGCTGAGAAAAAAAATGTGGTGCATTACTTTCTGGGAGACCCTCGTATATTATAAAGGGCCTGCATAAGTGCATCAGTGTGCCTTCTGTCTCCTGTCCTAATGTTTGCCTATATAATATTCTATATAATATAATTGCCTACATAATATTTTGCCTTTTTAATATTTCCTAGGATATTTTATTTTTCTAGGAAAGGTGTGGATGCTAATTTCCTACAATATAAACTGACTTTTTTCTTCTGAGATGCGTTACTCACCTTTTTTAAAGTTGCTCATCAACTCCATCCAACTATGACTTTTTCAGTTTTCTCCTTCCCCTTGACACATTCACTCGATCTTTGTATATTTGCTTTGAGATTTGATTCTCTTTCATTTCCTCTTTGAGATCAAATCAACATATTTCTTTCATAGAGGTCATTCATTTTGTATTCAACTTGCATTATTCATTCTTGTCTCAATCTCTTGTTTTACTATGCATATTCTAAAGAACTCCACTCCCAATGTATTCAACTTATTTTTCCCTGATGTACTGAACTCTTAGTTCCAAATAATAAAGTGGGCATATGCGTGTTTTTATCCACACCTATTTTTCTTCTTTTCACAAGTATTAATTCCTGGAAATGCAACAGATACTACCACTTCAATCAGCATTTTCACCTTGCAAATGATTCCTCATCTTTGATAAACATTCTGTCAAAATATACACATTTATTTATTTATTTATGTATTTGTCAAACAAGTATAGTATTATAGTACATATTAACATAACATAACATAACATAACATAACATCACTAGAATTTAGTAATAGAAAGGATAATAAGACAGTAGGACAGGGACGTTAGGCACATAAGTGCACTTATGCACGCCCCTTACAGACCTCTTAGAAAAGGGGAGAGGTCAATTGTAGATAATGTAGGTTGAAGGTCAATGACCTGGACGAGGGAGTAGAAGGGTAACTAATCAAATTCGCAGACGACACCAAGCTGGCAGGGGTAGCCAACACCATAGAGGACAGGCTCAAAATACAGAAAGATCTTGACAGATTAACACTATGGGCCCACAATAACAACATGATGTTCAACGTCGACAAGAGCAAAGTCCTTCACCTTGGTAAAAAAAAACCTAGACACACATACAGCCTGGGAGAAACTCCGCTTAGCAGTAGTGACTGCGAAAGAGATCTTGGAGTCTTGGTGGATAATCAACTAAACATGAGCCAGCAATGTGCAGCATTGGCCAAAAAAGCCAACACTATCCTAAGCTGCATCAACAGGGGGATACACTCCAAGACCAGGGAAGTATTAATACCACTCTACTACGCCCTGGTCAGACCACATCTGGAGTACTGCATCCAGTTCTGGTCACCACCCCTCAAAAGAGACATTGAAACTCTGGAGAAGGTGCAGAAAAGAGCAACCAAAATGATTAGGGGACTTGAAACCAAGACTTATGAAGAGAGATTGAGGGAACTGGGCATGGATAGCCTAGAGAAAAGGAGGGCCAGAGGGGACAGGATAGTTGTATATATAGGTATATGAGGGGGCCACTCTATTCTCCAGAGCACCAGAGGGCCGGACGAGGAACAACAGCTGGAAGCTGACCAAGGAGAGATTCAACCTAGAAGTAAGGAAGAACTTCCTGACGGTCAAAGCAATCAATCAGTGGAACAACCTGCCTGTGGGGGTTGTGAACTCCCCAACTCTGGACACTTTCAAGAGGAGATTGGACTGCCATTTGGCTGGGGTGCTTTAGGATTCCTGCTCAGGCAGGGGGTTGGACTTGATGACCTGCATGGTCCCTTTCAACTCTAACAATAAATAAATAAATACATTTTGGGGTTGTGGTTGGGGGAAGCAACAACAGAGTCAATCCAACTACTTGCTCTCGTTTTTTACCATTTATGTAATAACTTGCAATCATTCACTCCTTTTTAGTTGTCAGATGCATCTAGAACCAGGAGCAACCCATTGCTGGTTGCAATGGGTTGGACATGACTTCACAACTAACAACAACAAACTAGGTAACATCATGATGATGTTAGCTAATTAGGGTAATGAAACATCTGCTCAGAGTACACCAAGGACTCCACATTTCAACGCTGAGCTATAAATATTCAGATTCTGAATATTCAATCTGAATGGTATTTGACCCTCTCTGTTTTTTCCAGGCCATGGCATTTTGCAGAATAGCTTTTTCTAAAGAATCATAGTGGCTGAAAATTTTGAGGATATGCATTTAATACAAGTTGAGTATAGTCAAGTAAGCATAAGAATGACATCTCCCAAGGTCATTAGATCATGTCTCCCCTCTCCTATTATTCACCCTAGTCAACTCACAGAGACATTTTCTCTGCCCTCCTCAGATTCAATCCAAATTGCCCTACTCCGTCAGGAGAAGAATGATGCAGAGCCCCATGTCAGTAATAAGCAGCTATCAAAGACCATTAAGTAACAGTTGTAGCAATTAAGCTATGCAAAAGTCTCAAGATAAATGGTCATTTATATGGCCAAAGGACATTCTTACAATCAAACATTCAGTACAGGACTGGAGTAGGTAATGTCCGTTTTACTTTATACGATTTCTATCCTTTTTTAAATCATTAAACAACCTCAATGTCACCCAAGTGGTTGGGCTGATATTTTGGACACATTTGTAGAGAGTTTAAGCTGATGATAGGTTCAAGGCATTGATTTCAAGGCTATTTAATTCTGTATTCCATGGGAAAATCAACCTGATTTGAGGAGAAAAATGTGGAATGTAATAGTTCTTTAAACAGGGAACATATTTCTTGTTGTAACTCCTTAAAGCATACCATCCCTCAATAAAAAAGAACCAAAGGTTTTGAATATATCTTTTCCAGATATATTCTTGGGAACTTCTGGGTATTTATGGTCCCTGAACATTGCTAATGATGTTATATTAGAAATATATGAGCATCTAGACCAGGGGTTCAAACTCACATCATCACAGCAATGTCACAGTGTCAGATATCAATATATCAATATATATCCATATAGAGATATAGATCTATAGATACACACATACACATTTACTTATAGATACACATACACATATATATGAGGTGACCTTTGATAACCATGTTCTTCCTAAAAGTCTCTCTTAAATTTTCTGTTAGTAGCAATCACTACGTCTTGCAGCAATAATTCCATTATTTATCTAGTTGCTCAGTTTCTTTCTGCTTGAGTTAAGCCAAAACCCATTCAGCACTGTGTTTTCTGATTGAGAGTAGCATCTGATTTTTTAAACTGGAAATGTTATGGAATGAAATGGGTGACCTTCAGATTACAGACAGCTCTTTATAAATATACAACAAGCCAACCATACTTATCTCCTCTAAGTAACACTAGGTAATATGCTGTTTTAAATAAAATCCAAATTATTTACCCATGATTGGGCCACATTTCCTAGAAATGTTTACCCCTGTGCTTAAAGATTTGTCTCAAAACCCACTGCGTATAGATTTAATGGTTGGATTAATGCATTTATTTATTTAAGTTTTATTTTACTGGTTTTAAGGGCTCCCTGAGTCCAAATAAACTTTTAAAGGCCTCCTGGTTCTGAAACAACTCTGGGCAGCTTACATTTTAAAAGAAAAAAAAACAATTAACCCTACCACACAACATCTTAAAGCTATGATTGCACTAAGTAAAACACTGAGGCTTGAAACATACATGACAATTTTAAAAAAACCAGCAGTGTTTTCCCTACTCTCCTGTCTCAAATGCTCAGGGGAAAACAGGCTTGTTTTAGCATTTTGTGAAAGGCTTATAGGCTTAAGGTCATCTGGATCTCTGAGGGATGCTGTTCATAAGGCAAATGCTGCCAAAGAAAAAGCACATAACTTACAGTATAGAAACCATCATACTTAAGCTTCCATGTATTATTGCAAAATAGTTTATTCTACGTAAACAATAGTGTTCATGTTTCCCGCCCTTCATAGATAACTTTCACACAAATGAATCCATGAAGTGAATATTTGACTAGGTTGAATTAATGTGTGAACTCAACTCTTATGGTTTGTGACACATTATGATCATATAAACCACAGTTTATGCCTTTGTACTAAGACTATAGCTTTGCATGATATATGAACTCAGCAAAACAATGTATATCACCCAGATCCTGACTTAAAGGTAACCGGTTGGTTTCTGACTGTTTTAGAGACCCTTGTTTTATGATGTGTCTAGTAACCCACCAGGACTGTAATAATATCTAGGCACCTGCTTTCCTATTGCTTGTCTTTAGAGGCTTAGATTGGATTTGCATCAGTGACTCTGACATAAAATACTTCATACTTCATTACCAATGTCTTTGGTTGCCCCATTCAGCAAAAAAGACTATTATCTAAGTGCATCATTTTATTTCCTTATACCTGTCTGGCTGAAGGCACATATAACTATAACAAACTGCATCAAGCAGCACCAGGAGATAGTAATATATGGCAATTTAGTGGTAATGGACCTCTGAGTTTTCCAGTGCAGAGAGATGACATGTTTCTGAATGATAAGAAATAAGGAGTAGTACAAATATTGGTGTTATTCCAGGCAGCAGTCACTAGCTATAAATACATTTTTCAGGCTCATATTTATTGTAGATATAGGAATAATGTGAAAATCTCTGTGCTTTATATTAAGCAAAATTCATACAAAGAAAAGCTCTGGACTCTATATCCAAGAGTCTCCGATACCTTGTAATTTTGTTATCTAAATCCCGGATTTGGAAAAGATAATCAAATACTGTGGCAAGTCTGTATCTACAAAACTCAGAGTCATACAGTACATGTCATGATTTTTTGTGTTATTCAATGGAAGAGAAGTTGGAGTTTGAAGAAGCAAGATAAAAAGAGTATTGACATTATTGAAATGTGATAATGCTGAAGGCTCCTATATATGCCATGGATAGCCAAGAAAACAAACCAATGGATCATCAAATCAACCCAAATTTATTTCTTGAGGGAGAAATAACCAGGTTCAAAATATTCTACTTTGGACACATTAAAATAAAGACCTGGCTCTCTAGAAAAGTTTCTAATTCTGGGAGAGATGGAAGGAAAGGGAAGAACAGCAGTAAGGTGGATGAACTCTACAGTGGCAATAATAATAATAATAATAATAATAATAATAATAATAATAATAATAATAATAATAATAATTTATTAGATTTGTATGCCGCCCCTCTCCGAAGACTTGGGGCGATAAAAACAATATTATGCTGGCACAAATCTAATATTAAAAAACTAAAAACCCTATCATAATTAAAAACCAAACAGCACATACATACCAAACATAAATTATAATAAGCCTGGGGGAAAGGTGTCTAAAATCCCCCATGCCTAGCGGTATAGGTGGGTCTTAAGTAGTTTACGGAAGACAAGGAGGGTGGGAGCAGTTCTAATCTCTGGGGGGAGTTGATTCCAGAGGGCCGGGGCCCCCACAGAGAAGGCTCTTCCCATGGGGCCCGCCAGACGACATTGTTTAGTCAACGGAACCCGGAGAAGGCCAACTCTGTGGGACCTTATCGGCCACTGAGATTTGTGCGGTAGCAGGCGGTTCCGGAGGTACTCTGGTCCAATGCCATGTAGGGCTTTAAAGGTCATGACCAACACTTTGAATTGTGACCGGAAACTGATCGGCAGCCAATGCAGGCCACAGAGTGTTGTAGATATGTGGGCGAATCTGGGAAGCCCCACGATGGCTCTCGCGGCCGCGTTCTGCACGATCTGGCAATAGATGTATCACTGGAAGAAAATTTTAGGGACTAATATATCTGTGGGGTTAAAGTAAAGATAAATATTCCAGTCATTTCTAGCTCTAGGTTAGAGTGTTCATCAGTTCTTAACCAAGGGATCCAGCATTTCCATAGACACTTTGTGGTCATGTGGCTACATGACTATGCACCGAGGCATATAGAACGCTGTTACCTCCCTCCTGAAGTGGTACCTATTTATCTACTTGAATGTGCATACTTTCGAACTGCTAGTTGGGCTAAGGGAGGCAACAAGAACTCATCCTGTCATGCATCTCTTGGGTCTGAAACCCAGGCTGTTAAGTTCAATGTCTTTAACCACTGAGACATCATGCCCCCATCTATTTCATTAATAACTGTCAAACACAACTGGACAGCACATAATATTTTTTTAAAAAAATCAAAAGTCCTACAGTGGCTTGAATATAGTATTGGGCATTATAAAATGGGTCATGTTCATCTTTCATATCAACTTGTATGCCGCCCCGAGTCTTCGGAGAGGGGCGGCATACAAGTCCAACAAATAAATAAATAAATAAACTTAAAAATAAACTTGAGTCCAATCTTCTATAAGAAAGGGGGTGTTATCCCTCGGTTGGGAACAAAGAGCATAGCACCCATTCATTTCATGCTGTTTTTCCATTTATTTTTCATAATTCAAATTGGAATAATTGGAGAAGAATCAATACTGTTCCTTCAATGACAGTGTTCAGAGTAGAATTCCCCCCAGAGCCAACTTGCACTAATTGATTACTTTCTTTGCCAAAAGGAAAATCGCATCTGAAAATTGAAGCTCAAACATACAGTACAGTATATATCTCAACCCCAAATCAGCTTTGAGAAATTCTAAATAGCATTGCAGAAGAATTAGTTTGTCCCCAGTTGCAATTTCTTGCCAGTTTTCTTGACTGCTAGAATGACAATTTTTTTTGAAAAAGTTATTTTATTTATTTTATTCCCTTGTAGACATTTTCACATATTTATCATCTCATTCCTCATTTCATTCTTTTACAAAATATTTGTAAAGTCTGTATTTATCTTATTATTTTATTAGTTCAAGGTTGCTTTTTACCATCCTCCCTTCTTATCTCATACATCTTCTTTCTCTTTCTTCTTACCTTCCCTCCCTCTTTCTCCTTCTAAACCTATTTCTCCTTCCCTCTCCTTCTCCCCTTCCCTACTTCCCCTCCTGCCCTCTCTCCTAACTCTCTTCTCAGCTCTTCTCTTCTTTCCTCACCCTCTTCCTTCCTTCCTTCCTTCCTTCCTTCTTCTTACTCTCTTCCCTTCCTCCTTTGCTGCACTTTCTCCATTTTTCTGGGATGGTATTCCATCTGGTTCTAAGACTTGAACATTGGGCTATATCCATCAAAAAATGAAATTCAATGTAGATAAAAGTAAGGTTTTACATTTTAAAATTTTTGTCAATCGCATATTAGATAATACATAAAGTATATATATAATTTGAATATATGAAATGAATGAAAATAAAAGAGAAAATTAGGACAGGGATGGTAGGCATGATGGTGCGCTTATGCACGCTCCTCCTTTCAGACCTCATAGGAATGGGGAGAGGTCAACAGTAGACAGTCTGAGGCAGGGGTCCTCAATCTTTTTTAACAGGAAGCCAATTTAGGGTACCTCAGATTTTTTGGAGGGGAGCATACCGGCTGGTTGGTTGCTGCTAGGTAGTCATGTGAATAGGTGGACATGGCCAATTTAACAGTCCTTTGAACAATGCACACAAAGTAAACTTTAATTTGCTTTGCTCCTGGGGGTGTTTTATTTGCTTTTGTTTGCCTGTTGTACTTTTGGCTGCCTTTTCTTTTTACAAGATTGTTTTTCAGTTATTTAGGAATCTAGTGATCCAATTCAGAAAACTCAGTTTTGCAGCAATTCTTTTCAGCCCCAAGGAGCTTCAGAAATCTCTCTCTCTCCCCCTCTCTTTCTTTTTCAGCCTCCCTCCCTCTCCCCCTCTCTCCACCTTTTCTCTTTCTCCCCCTCTCTCTTTCTTTGTCTCTCCCTCCCTCTCTCCCCCCTCCCTCTCTTTCTCTCTTCTCCCCTCCCTCTATCTTCTGGAAGCAGGGGGAGGTGGAAAATGGGCTGGGTTTGCCCTTTTTTTTTGCCTCCTGGGGCATCTATTTGCTCCATTTTCAACCCCCTCCAACCTGCAGTAGCATTCTGCAGTCTAAAACCAAGCAAAACTGGCTAATTTTTTTTACCAAAAATAGGCTGTTATGTCACTAAGTGAGAAATTTGTTGAGTTTTGTTCCATTTTACAACTTTTCTTGCTACGTTTGTTAAGTAAATCACTGCATTTATTAAATGAGTAACATGGTTGTCAAGTGAATCTGGATTCCTCATTGACTTTGTTTGTAAGAATGTCACAAAAGTTGATCACATGACCCCGGGATACTGCAATTGTCATAAATAAGAACCAGTTGTCATTTGAATGTAAATTACATGACCATGGCAATGTTGCAAGGTCATACGTGTGAAACATGATCATAAGTCATTTTTTCCAGTGCCATTGAAACTTTGAATGGTAACTAAACAAACTATGGTAAATCTTGGACTACCTGTATTTTCCTTTCAGAGGAATAAGGACCCGTTTCTGAGGCTGACAGTATTTTAATTATTTGACTAGAAATCTCAAAAGATAGGGGATAAACAGTAAAATACAACACCCCATTTTTGCTTTATCAAACCACAAACCATATTGTTTTCCTTTATTTCCTCCTGGATTTGAAATGCTCCCAAAATGAATCCTGCTATTGGTTAACTGTGTAAGGCTACATTATATTTTATGTTGATTAAAGGACTGTACACTTTGCTGGTAATAAGGATTTGCTACCCTTAGGCCTAGTTCCTGCAATATATTATGGATCTCAGGAACGTGGACATTACACTTTGTCTTAGCTGCAAAATTACTTTTATTGACTTGCAGTTAAAGTAACCTTAAAGCAGGAGTTTACCTATGTCTTTGCCGTCTGGAGAAAAAATACAGTAAGGAGTGAGATTTCCAGTTGAGATTCCTGAAAACAAAGCACCAGATGGAAAACCATTCTTAAATATTTGTAGAAGAATTCAGAAATCAAATGTAGGGTGTCCCAGATTATATTACATTTTAAAAGTGATCTAATCTGGTCTTCCTCTATCCCATTCAACTCTAGTACAACGATCCCTCGTTTTTCGTGAAGGATGTGTTCCAAGACCATCCGCAAAAAACAAATTTTTGTGAAGTAGAGGAAATGTATTTTTTTATGTACTTAACAAGTATTTGGACTTTAAACCCTCCCTGTATTGTTAACAACCCACCGCTGCTGACTGCTGAAAGAGACCAGCTTGTCTCAGCTACCTTGCAGGCTGAAGGAGGCTGCCACTGCAGTTCCCCTCCCACACACATAACACAAACCATCCCTGCCCCGGAGTTCTTATTCCTTTGAAAAAATCTGTGAAATAGCAAATCCACAAAAGATGAATCGCAAAGTAGCAAGGGATTGCTGTATATCAGTTCAAAAACTAAGTGCATTTTTCAGTCTGGAAAATGATAATCGTTGTACTAAAAATAATTTCCTCATGGACTTCCAATTCCGAATATTGGACAATACGGTCAGTGCTAACTATGTCAAGGAATTCTGTTCATAAAAAGTGAAAGCTAAAGATGACAACTGCTTTCCCTCTGAAGAGGAGTCCCCTCTGCAATCTTGAGTATATGGTGTCACGCAGACACAGCTAGCTTGTAAGATCATTTTATCTATTACTCTAGCCTAATTCTATGTGGATGAGAGTTTTTTTGTTTGAGGAAAAACTCTGAACTATTTCTGAATGCAATGTCGCTTACAGAAACTCTCAGAAGGAAGAGGAGAAATGACCTGCTGTTATTACCAATAGGAGAGCAAATACACATAAGGCCAGATGAAAAATGATAGCTTCATTTGCTGTGGACCCAACAAGGAAGTTCTCTGGGGCAGACTATTGACAGACGATTCCAACATTCAGGCTTTCCCAGGGAGAGCAAAGAGGGCAAGGAGAAACAACTGATCAAAGTTATGATGGACACCCCCCACACACCAATAGCTACTTACAACTGGTTGTGAAGTTACAGCTACTAGAGCACCCCCATGGTAATTCAAGGTTACAATCCATCATAGGGATGCTTCAGCAGTCCCCTGGCTCCTCACCTATCTTCCCCTATTCCTTCACCAGGTCCCTTGGCCCCTTTCCCATCTCAGTGGACCCACAACATCCTTCTCACTTACCTTTCAAAGACTTCCAGAGTTTTGGTTAGAAAAGGAAGACAGATTGTTGCATTCATGAGCCATGTGGTGGAATCCTAGAAGCAACTGCGATTTGGGGCAACTGCGTTGAATTGTCATGCTGCACAGCTCAGGAATGGAGTTGGTTCATTCTATTTCCTTGAGACAAGCCCTGGACCACTGAAAACTGCTGCAGAGCTTTCTGGAGCTCACATTAGAATAGCAAAGCATACCTCTTTGTTCATGCGCCACATGGCATGATCGCAAAAATGACCACCATTTTCAAGGTGACTACATTGCACTGAAATGAGAACCAAGACCCTGCCTTCTGTACTTCATTCATTCATTCATTCATTCATTCATTCATTCATTCATTCATTCATTCTTCATTCATTCATTCATTCATTCATTCATTCATTCATTCATTCATTCATAGTTTGCAACATACAAGAAAACTCTAATGTATTTTCAACAAAAGCATATGCATGGCATAGGGAGATGCTTAACTCATGTTTGTAAGTCTGCATTGCAAAGTATAGATTCCCTGCTATTCCGATGTTTTATAGCAAATGCTCATGCCCTGATGTGTTGCGCATAAAGCAGTTCCCAAATGCAAAGCATGTCATACCTCTTTAGCCTTTCTCTGCATTCCCACAGGTCTTCTGTAAAACTGCTTTTCCAAAAAGATCAAGTGGAGTGAGTGTTATATTCTCAGACTGAAGTACATAGATTTCAGCCAGGTCCTCCATTCTGGAGGGAAAATACTGGCTGCTGATGGCAAACCTTTTTTTCCTCAGGTGCTGAAAGAGTGTGGGCAGGTGCTATCGTGCATGCGCAAGTGCCCACACCCATAATTCAATGCCTGGGGAGAGCAAAAACAGCTTCCCCCATCTCCTGGAGGATCCCTGGAGGCTAGAAATGGCCTGTTTCCCAACTTTTGCTGGGCTCAGAAGGTTCATGTTTTGCCCTTCCCAGGCTCCAAAGGCTTCCCTGGAGCTGGGGGAGGGTAAAAATGCCCTCCCCCATTCCTTAGAGGCTCTCTGGAAGCTAAAAACGCCCTCCCAGAGTCTCTGTGTGAGCCAAAAATCAGCTGGCTGGCACACACATGCACATTGGAGTTGAAGTAGGGCAATAGCTTGCATGCCAGCAAATATGGCTCCACATGCCACCTCTAGCCATAGGTTCGCCATCACTGGGATAGACTGTCTGGCAGCTTCCTATTAAAGGGCTGGCTGCCAGACACAGCCTTTGTTGGGTTGTAAATAGTTGCCAAATAAAGAGCTGTTGTTTTGAAGTCACTTCTGTCTGCCTCTTCCAATCACCCTACTAACAGTGAGAGATCCATAATTCTCACTGAGACACACCGCTAACTTTGGTGGCAGGCCACATTTTCCAATATTTCTGAAGCTTTTATTTAAAAATTGAATTTTGTATCACCCTGGGTGACAACACCTTTATTGCCTGCTCAGCAGGTAAAATATTCATATCATTGAAAAGCTTTTGTAGCAGTAATTATTTTATTTTGCTGTCATTAGGCCAGTAAAACTGTCTCCTTCATAAAACTTGTTCCAGAACGGCTGCTTTCAATTTACAGCAGAGCTGAACTTAGCCTTGCTTTCACAATGTAACTGTGACAGAAGGGCAGCACATAACACCCAGTGTTAAAGAGATAAGTGTTGTGTGATCCTGTTCAACCGGGATCTCTTGGGATTCAGGCCATAATGTGTGGTCTTTACTAGCCAGCTTGTCACACTGCAAGTGAAGGTAACATTATAAAACAATTTTTCAGATATAATGATGTTCCCCTCATTCGCACCTTAAATATGATGCAAAAATATATAGCAAAATACAGTCACAAAGTTACCTTCTTGTCAACAAAGGGACTGCTTTTTAATTTAAAAAAATGCAAATAGGATATGATAACTTGATCATTTGATGAGGAAATCACAGATCAATTAAAATGAATCTAGGAATAGAAGTCTGTTGAGATTCTTAGTTATCCAGGTCGTGGATGTCCCAATGGTGCTTTTTCAGGAGGCAACTGCTTCCTCGTTTTTTCTATGAAGACCTTTTGCTTCTCATCCAATAAACTTCTTTAGCTTTGATAGGATAATGGGGAATAAACTTGGATGATTTGAAATCTCTATATACTGTAGTTTAGCTGTACTATTTGAGATGAACACCTTTTAAATGGTGTGGGAGTAGGAATGGATTTAACAGAGGGGATTTTGAGGGGGGAGTCCTCAGAGAGGGGCGGCATACAAATTTAATTAATAATAATAATAATAATAATAATAATAATAATAATAACAACAACAACAACAACAACAACAGCAACATTTGGCTGGGGTGCTGTAGGGTTTCCTGTTCAAGCAGGGCAATGTGTGATAGAATACTAAGCCAGGGAAGGGGAAATGTGAATTTTAATAAAAAGAATTCTGTTGCTTGCAAACCAGTGACCTTCTCTGTGTTAGCCAAATGTTATAATATTATGCTATCACAATATTAGTGGTAATGGAGCTGCAGAAGGGATGAGAGAATCAAAGAAAAGAATGTTTATTTTAGAGCTAGTTGCTGTATATATGCACATATAGATAATTTGATTTTATGAACACTATTATAGGTTGTTGTTTTTTTTCCAAAGGGAAGATCTATCCAGTAAACTCTACCTACAAAGAGGGAAAGTTTTCCTGGGAAAGAAAATTGAAAAAGCAGAGATGTAGAGGAAGCCATCAGTAGAGGTGAAATAGTGGACTTAATTCAAGATGTAACAATTATTGAATGGCATTCATAATATTATTTATTTATTTTATTATTTTATTGATTTTGTCCAATACACAATGAGGGTTTTATTGGGTATACACATAGTTAAATACATAATGAAGGTTATAGAGGATATACTCATAGTAATAGAATAGAATAGAAGATACAGGAATAAAACATATCAACGATGTGCATGGAAGAAGATGCCAACAAGCCTAGCATCTATTCCAGATGTTGAACATATTGTTTTAATAAAATTAAAGCCTGCAGAAAAAAACAACCTTGCAAAAAAGGGACCAGCAAAGCTTATAAAAAAGAAAGATTTATCTCACAAAACTTTTGAACTTTTTCCCACCATCAGTTCCACAAAAATGATTAAATATAAGCTGGGTCATAATAGTACAAGGACTCCAGATTTCACCTTAAATTAATAGAATTTGAACAATAGCTGAACTAATATTTGAACTGGCCACACTTTTGAAGATAGCAAAGTGCACATTTTGGACAAAGGTCCCTGGTTTGAAAGAGGGGTTAAAGAGGGCATCTATGACAAAATTGAATAGACTTCTCTTAACTGAGGGAGAAGGATAAGTCATCATTTATCTCCTGTCTACAATACAGACCTTTCAACAGTTCCAAGAAGGCTCCACACCCATTTGCACTACTCAGGTGATCTAAGTGATCCTTAGACTCACTAAAAGAATGCAAATGATCAGCTGTCTGCAAGGAGTATAAATCCTTTCATTCCCCACCATCCAGTCAGAACTGAAGAAGCTTTTTGAATGAGAAGTGAAATGTCTTCAAAGAAAAAAACAGAAAGTCCAGTTCCTGCTTGAAAAAAGCACTTTTGGCAGTTTACTGTGAGGAAATATTGCAGGAGCTGAAATATTTAGTTTGGAATCAAAGAGGACATGACACAGATATCATGCATGTTTTTTGCTGAAATACTGCTGAAATATTAAAATTAAGGGAGACTAGGATGGCACCATTTCGGCATTGCTCTGGCCTCATCAGCTAGCCACACCCTTACTGGGATTTGATCAGGCAGCTTCTGCCTTGTAAGGCAGAGAATTAACAGCTGAGCCACCAGACCTGATCCCTTCAGCTCTGCACCAGGGAGGGGTTATATGTTTGGGGGGTTTTTTTGTCGGGCCTAGAGGCAATTCAGGACCAAAAGGAAGAGACATAATTTTACATAGGGCATAGCTAAACTATGGAATTTGCTACCAGCAGTATAGTAATGGTAATGAATCTGTTTTAAAAGGGGGAATAAGTGGATTCATGGATAATCAGACCAACAAATGAATATGGATGGGTTTGTTCTATCTCATAAATCTTAGGCAGCATGGACAAGTGACAGTGGGTATGCATGACCCCAAATCCAGTCCCTGATTGTGAGCTTGCCAAATACATCAATCTGGCCAACACCTGACAGAAGGGCAGATGGGCAAAAGTGGAAAGACTGTTTATATCTATGTTTTTACCCACGTAATAGTAATGTAAGGTGTATTTCTTTTGAATACACTTTAGTACAGCTGCTCTGCAGTGGTAGCTGTAAATACCAAGTTCTCTGGTGTCAAACACTTCCAAAATGAATGTAGTACAACATTAAAAAATTGCAGTGCCCAAATATTTATGAGTTAGACAGATATTTATGAGTTAGACAGATACTACACCAAGGTCCGGGACTGATTCTCTTACATAAATCATGGACCTTTCTATATTACTTTAAACAACCATTACATTGAAGCAACCAACATTAATAATAAGGAGTGGGGGATGGCAATGGCTGAGCATCTATCACTGTGGACATCCTATTCACCCATCAGCACATAAACCTTTCGGTTCACTCCTTCCTACTATGAACCTATGATAGTAACCTTGGGGGTGGGGTCCATAAATGTACTTGTGTGCAAGAGATTCTTGGGTCTTTGCTTTTCCTAAATCTCTCCTCAAAGACTAAAGTTTTCCTGTCATCTTTATGACCCATTGGAAGATCAGCAAAAGATGCCCTGAGTCTGTCAGGAGAGGGGTGGCCTATAAATTTGAATAAATAAATAAATAAATAAATAGAAACATGTTTTTGTCGAGTATTAAAACAAGTGAAATATGAATTGTTAAGTTTCAGGATTCCTTGGAAATGTGATATATTATTTGTAGCAAAATGCCAGCCAATGCTTACACCACCTGTCAATTTGTGTAGCAACTTTCTTCCCTCCATAAATAGTTTCCATATGTTTTGCCATCTGACTTTATTTTAGGCTATACATTCTTTGTAAGTACATAATAGTCACTATTATATTTCCCCTTTGATCGAGAACATGCCTAAATTACTTTATTTTGATCATGTATCACCAAGTAATTTTCAATTTCTAGTAACCACATAGATGGATATCTGCCATAACGGTCTATTCCTAACTTGATTTTTCAAATCTTCCAATGGTGCACTTGTTACTACCGTAACTGACTCCATCCACCTTGCTACTAGTCATCCTTTTCTATTTCCTTTCACCTTTCCCAGCATTAAAACCTTTTCTAGAGGGCTTGATCTTGAAAAATTTGGATAATTTGAGCCTAGTCAATTGTTCATCTAATGAGAACTCTAGGTTGATTTGTTCAATTATCTATTTTTTCCCTTGGCTGGCTATGGTATTCTCAGGAGTCCTCTTCAACACCAAAGTTCAAAATCACCAATTCTCTTCCTATGCTGCTTCCGCAAGAGTGTCACTTTTACTTTCATAGGGTGTCACAGGAAATACCATGGTTTTCCCCAATTCTTGTCTTTGTAGATCTAGACACATCACAGCATATTACAATTTTTCCCAAAGCCTTCATAGTCTATAGAATATTTCTTGACAGTTTATTCCTTTGCTGTTATTGGCTAATCCTAAGAGACAGAAGCTATCTACCATTTCTATATGTCGTCAATTCTATGGCTGGTTATTCTACCTATTGCAATTAGTTCTGTGTTGCTTACATTTCATTTTAGTCTAAGGTTTTTTTCACTTTGTTCCTTGACTTTTATTGCTTGCCCATTGAATCTTCAGCTATTAAGATAGCATCATCAGCATAACAAAGGTTTTTGCAATATTCTCTTGCAGAATTCAAATGTAAAAGAGATTCTATCATTTGAGTAATTTAATTGATATGACCTGCATACATAATTTTAATATTCATTGCAAAACATGAATAAATACAAATAAATATCCATAGTAAGATGCAAAGAAAAAGCACATTAAAAAGTGTTGGTAAAATATTATCCAGATAATCAGCTAATCAAACCAATTCATTTGGTTAAATAGCTAACCAAACCAATTAACAATATCACACACTGCATACCTTTTTTTCTTTATCAAATTCCATATCCCCTATTCCCAGGCTGAGTTTTACTTCAAATATTTGATCCCCCCCACAACTGTTGACATTGGCAAGCCAATTAAGTCTCCCTTCATCCGTTGACCCATATTTACAAAATTAAATATTTAAAATTCTACTTACAATGTAATCCCCCTCAGGAGAATAATTATTTTATTATAACTCACCTCAAGTGATAATGCAAATATTACTGTGTCAAATAATTGTACCAAGATGGCTGCATTTGCCTCAGTGAAGCACTCTGCATCATGAAAATGATGCAGTTCATCTCATCAAGGCATGGGGTTATTTATCTTATATATCATTGAATAATTTTGTATTGCTCCAAGATATCATAGCAGCAATTCTATTAGCTGCAAAATTTTGGAACTGCTGGATGAGGCCTTGGAGCAACACAGCTGTTTTGCTTTGCTTTACTTTGTGTGTGTGTGTGTGTGTGTGTGTGTGTGTGTGTTGCTTCACAGAGCAAATTTGAGTGAATGTTTCACATTAAACTTTGAAATACTATACTGAGTAAATGTAAGTGCCCTATCTTTTATTGAACAGCTCTGAAAATCAACGATAGCATACAATCAGTATGTGGTTTTTATTGAGGGATTTCAGATTGCTTGAGAAAGTTGAACAACATGGAGTAACCTAATCATTCATTTAGGATATGTGAAGTGAGCTAATATAATTTGATATATATTTAGGGAGCACCTCCATGGAAAGGAAGACCTTTATTAGAAGTGAACTGTTAGATAGGGTGAATAGAAGAGACAAACAGAAGTGGCTTCAAAACAACAGCTCTTTATTTGGCAACTATTTACAACCCAGCAAAGACTCTGTCTGACAGCCAGCCCTTTTATAGGGAGTTGCCAGACAATCTAGCCAATCAGCAGTCAGCATTTTCCCTCCAGAAAAGAGGACCCAATTGAAGCCTATATGCTTCAGTCTGAGAATGTAACAAGAACCCCATTTTGTATGAAGGAACTCCCATTTATGCTTGATGTAAAGCAGATAGAATGTGTTTTTAAAAATATCATGTCTTCTGTCATACCTTATTTGGGGTTACTGAGGAATGAAAAGCAATTTTTGAAGCTCATCATCAGATTAAGTCATAATTCTGCTCTATTGTATATTTAAGCTATGAATACCTATTTAATCATGTTTATATTGCTTCCAAATGAATTCAAATTTATATTGCCGGTTATTTGGGTTAATTATATCACAATTGCATGTTACAGGTTATTAATGATTATGACATGAATTCTGCCTCCCAGCCATTTACATCTACACATCTAGTTTTCCTCTGTTCAATGTTGCAGTTATATTGTAAACTAAAATTTCACATTTCAAGACTTATAGAAGCAAAATATGACTTATTACAAATGTGCGCTTATGAAGAATGGAAATATGGTTGGCACTAAATTTATAATAAATTTCAGATCAAAAATGAATTTGGGCTATATGAACAAAAGTCCTACCTCTCTTGCTCCATCAAAGTCATCACACAGTAGAAGATGAAAAATTGTTTGAAAGAAGCACAATGCCCTACAGAAAGAAATGTTTTTTTTTACTAGTATCATGTATATATTATATCTTTGTGTACCACCAATATGTACTTGACAAAATAAACAAATAAAATAAAATAAACATCAGAACAACATCCCCCATTTGAACAGATAGATTAGATTAGATTTATTGGATTTATATGCTGCCCCTCTCCGAAAACTCGGGGCGGCTCACAACAATAATAAAAAAACAGTACACAATAACAAATCCAATGCCCACCAATCTAATTACAATTTAAAATTAGTAATTTCATAAAACAATCCCAATATATATAAAAAACAGGCACACAGTCAATCAATCAACAAAACAGCATGGGCAAGGAGGAGGTGTTTTAGTTCCCCCATGCCTGACGGTAAAGAGGTGGGTCTTAAGGAGTTTACGAAAGGCAGAGAGGGTGGGGGCAATCCTAATCTCAGGGGGGAGCTGGTTCCAGAGGGTCGGGCCCCCCACAGAGAAGGCTCTCTCCATAATTTGCATCAAAAGCTGAAATATGCAAACCTAACTTTCTTAATAACCATAAAACCACAACAGTAAGCTTGCCATTACCATGAAAATAATAGCCAAATCAGTTTGCGCTCCAATATTTTTTAAAAACAGCACAGCATGCACTGGACCAGCTATTATTATATAGTATTGTTGGAAGAAATGTCCATCTGGGTTCAGTTCCAAGAGTGGAGAAAGACACTGGAAAGATGGAAGGGTGGTTTAATGTTCAACAGAACCACATGGGTTTAAGTCTTGGGTAGCTGACCACACGAATGGAGAGTGAGTATTATTTATACCCTTTCTTCGGACTTGCCCTTGAGCTTCCTGTTCCTGTGGAAAGGAATGTGTTTAATTGGTTGCAATAAGATTCTCATTTGGAATCATCTGGGGTTATGGAGGTCTTGAAGTCAAGTTTGGTTGAAGTGTGCTGATGCAATGAAGAGGCTGAGGGCTAATCCCACCTTTGTTCAGACCTGCCTGGGAGTAATGGATTCCCAAATCTGCAAACAATCCCTGCAAATGAACCATTCTGAAATGCCAACACAGCTCTCTCTCTTACACTATGTAACCATATTGCAGGAGAGGCGGAGTAACGACACGGACACAAGAGCTGGATTTAACTGGGTCATTTTTATTAAATTAAATTAGCATAATTTATTCAAATAAATTAGCATAAATCAGCATAAAATTTGCATAACAGCTATGACCCAAACAATGGATCTGCAGGGTCAAACAATTGCTTCCGGGGCGGAAAAGTTACGTCACATAAACTTCCTGGGCAACTTATGGGCGTAGCTCGATGCTAGTCCAGGTGAGGGACCCCTCCCTCACCTGAGACCCTGCCATGCCTTGCATGAGGGGGGTCACGCCGGCTAACCCCTAACAGGGGACTTAAAGGTGCGTGACCCAAAGACAGGTTCCCCCCAACTGCTCAGGTTGCTTCCACCACAAGCTTGGAGAGAACCTGTCAATCATCCCCAAAGATGCCCAAGGGAGAACACCAGTTGCTAGACCACCACCCAGTTTTCCGACCCTAACCTGCCACGGAGCGGGGGTCAGATCTCTATCTTGGTCCCCCGACTCCCCCCTCTATCTGCGCCAGCTCACGCAGAGACCGCTGCAGGTCCTGTAAGAAAATGGCGTTCCCCTGTTCTGACAGGTGAACGCCATCGGCCCGGTAAAGCCACGGCCGATCTACAGTGATGAGGGGATGGGCCACTACAACCCCACCTGAGTCCCTGACTACCCTTCCCAGGGCCTTATTGCCTCTACACCTGACCCGGTGAATGGCCCTAAGGGAAATGGCGACCCACAAAGATCCCCGAGAGGATCGAAGACCGCACCACATGCATGGCGGGCCACACAGCGTGAAGCCACCGCAGGCTTCCGCAAGCCTGGCAGGTCCCCTACAGACCCCCAAGCAGGTACCGGTCCTTGCCCGAAGAGCAAGACCAGCGACCGGGGCGCAGCAATGGTATGCCGCCCTCCCCGAACAACTGGGCGTAGCCATGGGATGCCACCCACCCAGCACCGCCTGGGCGCAGCAATGGTATGCCGCCCTCCCAGTACCACCTGGGTGCAGCAATGGAATGCCGCTCTCCCAGGACCACCTGGGCGCAGCAATGGGATGCCGCCCTCCCAGTACCACCTGGGCGCAGCAATGGGATGCCGCCCTCCCAGTACCACCTGGGCGCAGCAATGGAATGCCGCCCTCCCAGGACCACCTGGGCGCAGCAATGGGATGCCACCCTCCCAGCCATAGCGGTAGAAACACCCGTCCCACCACACACCCCTCCTCCCCAACCAGGCAACAATGACCCAGCCGCCGCGATGGCAGGGTCCCACTTCCCGGCGGTACCTTGTTGCTGAGTGGTCGGTGGAGCACAATGACCCAAAGCAACACCGTCGGTCGCGTCCTGGCGGGGTTGAATAGAAGGGGACCAAAGGGAGCCCTGGCCTAAGATCTTACCCCGGACCCTCAACTGGCCGTTCGTACCATAAAACAGGCCGTCGACCGCCGGCGGTCGGCATCCCTGAATCCTCTGTATCGAGAACGCCGTCACCGCACTAGAGGCGGCGCCACTACGGAACGAGCGTTCCCCAAGCGGAGGGATCCACGCTTGGCCTGGCCAAACCCTGTACTCCAGAACCCACCCGACTAAGGCAATGAGATGGAAGGCCGAAAGGACCTGACAACCTGTGATAAGGCCCTGGCCCAGCCTTCCCGCATCTTCACCATGTGGAAGTCACCATAAATCAACAAACCAGCCCCCGCTTTAGACAAAAGGTGAGGCCGGCCAACCTGGGCCTCAAAGTCCTAACTGAAAGGCCACACTGCCTAAGCTGGACACAAATATGGCCGGGTACACAACTGGGGCAGGCCAGCTATAGGGGTAACCCGTATCCTGCCTGAACTCCCCGAACTCTGCACCTGTCTGCTGCTAAGCCCCCCGAGTGCCAGGCACCACAGAGAGGGCCGTAGCCCAGCAGACCTTTACACTCCAACGCTCGGGAGCCCGCCCAGGTTCCAAAGGTGGTCTGGGAATGCCTCTGGCGACTCTCGGGCCCACGGGGCCAGGGTCCGAAACCTGGACAACTGACCACAGGACAAGGCGTCAGCAACCCCGTTATCCAACCCGGGGACATGCCTGGCCAAAAACAACGTGTTTAGGGACAAGGACCTGTGCACAAAATGGCGGACAAGCCGCATGACCCTGTCGCTCTTAGAGGACAGGGCGTTCACCACATGGACAACCGCTAGGTTGTCGCACCAAAAATGCACAGTCTTGTCCCTAAACTGCTCCCCCCAAAGCTCTAAGGCCACTATCAAGGGGAAGAGCTCTAAGAAAGTCAGGTCCTTAAACAGAGAAGAGGCACTCCATTCCAGAGGCCACGCCGACCAGCACCACTGGTCACCTAACACTACCCCAAAACCGCAAGTCCCCGCAGCATCAGAGCAGAGCTGCAACTCAGCTTCCAAAAGAAGCTCGTGCCTCCAAAAAGACAGGCCATTAAACTTGTCCAGGAACTCCCGCCACACGCGGAGGTCAGCCCTGACCCCCGCGCAGAGGCGGGTACGATGATGGGGCGAACGTAGCCCCTTCATCGCGTTGTACAATCTCCTTGAAAAAGCCCTGCCCGGGACCACCACCCGACAGGCGAAATTGAGTATCCCCGCTAGTTCCTGGAGCTGCCGGAGAGTGACCTTCCGGCAACCAAGAACCTCATCGAGCTTTCCTTTAATTTTAAGTAACTTATCGAGGGGCAATCTAGAAGATTGCTCCTCTGAGTCCAATTCAATACCGAGGAAGGTAATCTTGGTGGTGGGGCCTTCGGTCTTCTCAGAGGCTAAAGGCACCCCTAGCTGAGCACAAAGGGCTTCGAAGTCCCGCATTAGAGCAAAGCATTGCTCCGAACGCGCCGGCCCCGCCAACAAGAAATCATCAAGGTAGTAAACGACCGAACCCAGACCACTGTGCCTCCTGAGCGCCCATTCCAAGAAGGTACTAAAACTCTCAAAAAGAGAGTACGAGACAGAGCAACCCATGGGTAAAGCTCTGTCCACGTAATAACCACCTCCAAAATGGAAGCCCAACAGCTCAAAGTTGTCTGGGTGTATGGGGAGGAGCCGGAATGCCGACTTAATGTCGCATTTACCCATAAGGGCTCCCACCCCACACTTCCTAACCATAGCCACGGCAGCATCAAAAGACGCGTACCGGACTGAACAAAGCTCGTCAGGAATGTAGTCATTCACTGACTCACCCTTTGGAAAAGACAAATGGTGAATCAACCTAAATTCACCACTCGCCTTTTTGGGGACCACACCTAAGGGAGACACCCTAAGATTCGGGAAGGGTGGCTCCGGAAAGGGCCCTAGGACCCTGCCCTCGGCCACCTCATTCCGAATCTTGTCTCTAACAATGTCTTCATGTCCAACAACCGACCTGAGGTTGTCGGACATGAAGGCCTTCCTAACCCCCACGTAAGGGATCCTAAATCCCTTAGAGAATCCTAGCAAGAGAGTGGCCGCTCTCGAGCGAGGGTGGTAGTCCTTTAACCAACCCTCAAGCACCTGTAAATTAATTGGGCTGGGCCCCTTTACCCCCAGCTGGTGGGGGAGGCCTTGGTGGACCCCCACCCTTCTTTTCCGCCCCTTTCTTGGGGCGGGGGCACACGGAAGAGGCATGGTTCCCCCCCACAGATACCGCACGCATGCTTAAACCTGCAAAAGGGACGAAAACATGCCCCCTTTGCGGCAAACTCATGGCACGCCTGGGAAATCCCCTTCCCTGCTCCCCCCGCAGCCGCCTTGGCTGGCGTGGAAGACACGGGCTCCTCTTCCATGAAGTGACCGCTGTCGGTGCTGTCACAACCTTCCTTGCTGGACATATAAGTGGCCTGGAACCATAGGTCCGGGACCACCATATCCCAGGGCAAGGAGGGGTCATGGGCTATGCGCATCCGAAACTCCTTATCATAATGCCTCCAAATGGTACCACCGTACTCGAAGTTAGCCCTGGCAATTAAATCAATGTATTTAAGCAGAGCAGCAGCCCTAACCGGCTGCCTCTGAATCACTACAGACGCGAAAGTCAAGAAAGCGTACAGCCAAGAGCTGAAACACTTTGTGACCTTCGTTTTCTTCACCTTTTCCCCGGGCACGACATCTTTGTCCTGCTTGGGGACTTCCCTATTTAATAGGGAGAAGAGGTCCACATACTCCCCCCGCCAAATTGCCTCCTTCACTGATGGGTGGAGGTGGTACCCTAAGGGTGTAGCGGGGAGCCCGCATGGGATGGCCCCAGGCTTGATGCTGGCAAACGGGTCCCACACGGTGGATACCCCCGTTCCCAGCACTCCTAGCCCCGGTGGATACACCAAAGGGGGCGGGGGCATAATAGTAGGCGCTGGAGGGATCCAACCCCCCACCCCTGCCCCAGGAGGGAAAGCTACCCCCGGTGCTATTGCCGGCGGGGCCGGCGGAGCCCACACCTGACCACATGTGCCTGAAGTGGACCCCAAAAAACTAGTGCCACTCCCCAATGCAGGTGGGCTAAACCCCGGACCCTGCACGGGGAGGAGCGGTGTAGAGGCTAAGTGTGGTGCAACCTCACCTGCCCCATATGGGGTGGAAGACATCCACGGAGGGCCCATCCGAGCGGGGCCCTGGAAAGCTGACATCTGCCCCGACTGGGCCATCTGCCTGGCCTGGGCCATCTGCCCGGTGTGGGCCATTTGCCCGGTTTGGGCCATCTGCCCGGCCTGGGCCATCTGCCCGGCCTGAGCCGCCTCTTCTTCTGGATCCCTTCCCCAGGCCGCCGATGCAGCCAGGGGGAGCCCGCCTGGCCCCGCACCGGACCGCCAGCGCTCCAGGTTATCAAGCCTCTCCAGGACCCTGGCCCAAGAGAGAGAGGGAGAAACCTCGGGTTGAGGGGCTGCGGGCATAAATCCCACCGCCCTTTCAGATGGGACCACCCCAGGGGGCCCCTCCATACCAGCCCGAGCCCGGGCAGAAGGCCTCAAAGCCCTCCTAGGCCGCGCCACCGGTTGGGCCGGGGGGCCCCCGAGCTTGCCTCTTCTTTGGGGCCATACCTTTACAGTTAATACAATGCAATAAAAACCCTGACCCAAAAAAGGCCCGAGCCAGGAAGCAAGGCCGGCCTAAGGACAGTAGGCCTCACCAGGAAGGCCAATCCACTCCCCCCCAGCAGTGGGAGCAAGGCCTCACTGCCCACAGCTTCAGCAAGGGGGCCTGGAGGAACTAGCCCACCCTAAGGGCTCCCTGGATGGCGCGAAGAAATGCCCCCCAACCTTGAAGGGAAAACCAGGCCGCACCCCCCAAAGCCCTCCCCCCACGCCCCCGATCCCGGGGCAACCGAAGGGTCAAACCGGAGCGGAGCCCAGCCGATGCTGGCTCCGCCACTGTAGCAGCAGCTCCTGCCGCCCGAAATGCCACCCGAAATGCCGCCGACACTCGAGAGGCCCTCTTCGCCGAACCAACAAGCCACAAAATGGCGGCCGCGCACGAGGCCACACCCAAAATGGCCGCCGCGAGCAGAACTGACAAGTGTGTGCTCGGGGTGATGGTCCGGGCGAAAAGGCAGAGCCTCGGGCCTGCTCGCCCTTAAATAGGGCGAGCAGGCCCCGCCCGGACCAATCAGCAGCCGGGGCTATGCAGGCCCAATTCTCGGGCGAAGTCTCGCGTCGCGAGACTTCGCCCGAGAACAAAGATGGCGGCCGCCATGGGGTCCGGTGTCTTCCCGGCCCCTCCCGCAAATGCCGCCGGCGGGTAAGTCCGCCGGCGCTATTACTAACCTCTCCTGAATGATTTTTAGGCAGGTTGAAAAAAATGCCACCTGCCAAAAAGTGTGATTGTACACCCCTGAGAAAACAGATTCCCTGTCCTGGAAAGACAGACCTGTAATTACACAATTCCCCTCTGAACATTTCTCATTTTCCATAGCTTGCCATCTTTCAGATGCAAATATGGTACAAATATGGTACATTTCCAGAGATGTTTGAATTAGATTGATTGGAATTGCAGATTCAGTATGTTGACAACCTTACAGGACACCAGTTTCCTTTCTGGATTCAGCTGAGTCTAGTGCAGTGTATTTGTGTGTGTGTGTGTGTGTGTGTGTTTCAGCTAGAGACACATATATCACAGCATCTTAAGGTAATTCCTATAAAATGGATTAAAGTCTGGTGAGTAATAGACTGCTTAAAGGGCTTGTTCTGAGCAAGGAATAGAATCTTGAATTAGATATAGTTAGAGAGGTATAATTAAAGAATGAAGAGAACATTCTAGAACTTCTTGTGATCATTTACCATGCTCAGAGCTGGCCATTCAAAGAAGCAAGATAGGTTTTCCCATGAAGCTATTTGAATACTCCTACCTGTTGACTTCAAACCAATATCTACAATTTTTTTTTTCCAGTTATGGATATTCTTGTGCACAGCTAATATTAAGAAAGTCAAGAAATAATCTTATTTTGGAAGCTGTTGGACTAGGAGAAAAAGGAACTTCTTTAAGTTCTTTACACTTTTTGTAAATACTGAATAACCCTTTTTTCACTTTTTTATAAGTGCCTAACAAATTCACATTTCAAGGCAAATAAAGACTGTCTATATATCATCGAAAAATACTCAAAAAGTGAAGCTGCTTTCAGATGGAGCCCAGCACTATCAATCGAAAGGAACATGCTGATGAAGCTGATAGTTTTCCAGCCCTGTAGGGTGCCCAAAGCTCAGAAACTACTACTGTTTTGATCTAGTTACCATGAAACGGAGAAAGGGGATCAGTTGTGTACCAAGGGAAAAAATATCTATATTCCATCTGTAAACTAAAACAACAACAACAACCCTCTTTCTTTTCTTTCCAAATGTCAAAGTATATGCATGTCTATTCTTCACCCCTAAACTGAAAAATAACAGAACAACTCAGTTTATGCAAGCAAGAACAGTTCAGTTCTACATTTGTCTCTAAATGTTAGTCTGTTGGAATCAAGATCAGACGAAATGTTAGTAACACTTTATAACAACTTGGTAAGGCCACACTTGGAATACTGTATCCAGTTTTGGTAGCCACAAAATGAAAAATATGTTAAGACTCTAGAAAATGTGCAGAAAAGAGCAACAAAGATGATTAAGGGACTGGAAGCTAAAACATATGAAGAACAGTTGCAGGAATTCGGTATGCCCAATGTAATGAAAAGGACTATAAATATTAGAATAAATGTCAGAATAACAAAGTTGGGAGGAATTTTGGAGGTCTTCTAGTCCAATCCCCAGCTCGATCATGAGACCCTATACCACTTCAGGTAAATGACTATACAGTCTTTTCTTAAAAGCCTTCAGTAATGGAGCACTCATAACTTCAGAAGGTGAGGCATTCCACTGGTTAATTGTTCTTGCTGTTTCCATCAAATTGTTGGTGAAGTTTTCCCCCATTGCTTTTTGTCTTTGCCTCCTGGTGCTTTGGAAAAATAGGTTGACCACTTCTTTATGGCAGTCTGTCAGATATTGGAACATTGCTCTCATGTCACCCCTAGTCCTTCTGTTCTGTTCATGAAATTCCTGCAACTTCATTAGCTGCCCTGAGTCCTTCGGGATTGCGGCAGCATAGAAGTCGAATAAATAAATGAATAGATAGATAGATAGATAGATAAATAGATAGATAGATAGACAGACAGACAGACAGACAGACAGACAGACAGACAGACAGACAGACAAATAAATATGCTTTATCTTCTAGTCCCAAATCATCTTCGTTGTTCTTCTCTGCACTCTTTCCAGATACTTATCATCTTTTTAATATTGTGGTGACCAAACCTGGAATGCAGTACATCAAGTTTCTTCTTCTCTTTTAGTATTTCCCCAGTGTTCCAGGACTATGGGTGACATGAGAGCAGTGTTCCAATATCTAATGACTTCCACAGAGAAGTGATGGTCAACCTACTCTCTGAAGCCTCTTAAAGCAGAACAAAAAGCAATGGATAGAAACTAATCAAGGATAGAAACAACCTAGAACTAAGAAGAAATTTCCTGACAGTTAGAACAATTAATTACTGGAACAACTTGCCTCCAGAAGTTGTTGGCTAAAACATTCCAGGTTTTAATAAGAGTTTGATCTATCTATCTATCTATCTATCTATCTATCTATCTATCTATCTATCTATCTATCTATCTATCTATCTATCTATCTTTCTTTCTTTCTTTCTTTCTTTCTTTCTATCTATCTATCTATCTATCTATCTATCTATCTATCTATCTATCTATCTATCTTTCTATACTTCTAAGCTGCCCAATCCCAAAGGACAGCTTACAACAGTATAAAATACAAAAAAGGTAAAAAGATATCAAATATAGAATCTGACCTATAAAAACCTTAATTAAAAGCCAGAATAAACTAACCCAACATGCATACTTGACATTCATACAATTTGGCCATGATTGTGGTTGGTCCATGGCCCCCAGGCCTGCCTGCAAAGCCAGGTCTTCATGGCCTTATGGAAAGCCAATAGTGTGGAAGCAGTACAGACATTGGGGGGAGTTGATTCCATAGAGCCATACTTGTCTGAAATGTTATAGGGTGAGGATGGAGATTCATTCTCTGAGCTGGTATCCTGCTGCAGCAGGGGATGCGACTATAAGGCCTTCAAGGTCCTTTTCAATTCTGTTGTTATGAATCTCAAATTTCTTCTGAATTGATCAGAATTGGATTGAGGCTCATAATGGTGACACATAGAATAATGGGGAACCCTGTTAGAAATCTCGGATGAATCAAGGAGAATAAGAAGGGCAAGCTCCCAAGAAAAATTCTACCCCTCCCATTTGAAGTTGGTATGGCAGAATTGCAAATAATGTTTCAGCAATGAGGTAGGTGTTAAAAGGGGAAGTGTTTTAGGAGCTCTGAATCCAGCAGCAAGCTGAGTACAGCTGCCAAAATGCAGGTATTTTTCAGAAGGAATGACTGGTAGAAAAAGAGAGGAAAGGAAGTAGGGAGGCCCTGCAAAATAAAACACAATATTTAAAAGGTGCAGGAGCGCTACATGTTGGACATAGAAAAAAAATCTCAGAGATAGAGAGAATTTAAATCAGAGCAGGCTTAAAAATGAAACGTCGACACATACTAGCAATAGAATATTAATAATTTGTTTGTTTATTAAAACATCTTACATCCCTCCCATCTTATATCCATCTCTGGATGTCTCAATATAGTTAATAATAATATATTGTAATACTAATTATCATAGAAATAATATAGAGCAGGGATGTCAAACTCGGTGACATCACATGACATATCGGAATCTTTTCCCCTTCGCTCAACCAGGTGTGTGACACATCCAGCCTGAGGGTCATGATTTTGACGGTCCTGATATAGAGGTAGCAATAAAATAGAATATAGGAAGTATTCACATATTACTTTTGCTTGTTTTTACAAAATAAAGCATCTAGCCAAGACAAAAATACCCCACCTCTCCAGGGTTTAGTCTTTTTGTTTCTGTCTTGAGTTGGTTCAGTCTAATTGGGTTCAGTTTGAATAAGAACACTTGATGGGATGGAGTTTACACATAAAAACGTTATTTTTGTAGTCTACCTGCAGTTCCTCTAGGACCTTAGATAGGGAAACAGCTTCAAAAGCCCTCCTGTTCAGTTTATATAAACCTCAAATTGATGACATGTTTTTTTTAAAAAACATTTTTTCCTAAGAAGACACGTACAGTACTAGGCTCTATTTTTTCCCATGAGATGTTGGAAGAATCTTGTTTAATTATTAGATGTCTTCATGGCTGGCCTCTTTAAACTGATAAGAATGTCTGAACTTATCCATTGCTTCATACAACTTTGCAAATGCTCATGATCAAATCAGTAGATAGAGTTGCTATGTGAGCTCAAACTGACAGCATAGCAATTCTGTCCTTTTATCTCCAGTCCACTTGCCAGAAGCTGATAAACTGATTCAGCCATTATTCTTGTCTCTCTACTGATGGAAAGCTGATTCCAAGATTCTATTAATAGTAAAAGATTTTTAGGCTATGAATGAGAATAAGTAAGAATGTAACTATTGTTAACAACTGGGAATGAAAAATGGAAGACAGGAAATTCATAACATAGAGAAAGATGGAGAAAGCAAAGGATATCTTGGAGTAGCAGCCATTGCTATTTTAACTATTTGCAAGGCAACTGATCAGATATCTCTAACATGAAATTTGCTTATAATGAATCCATCCACGCTTGTACTCAAGTCTTTGAGGCCATAATTGGGCATTCTTCTCTCTGTCCTCTCATTTTTTTTCCTGTTCAGGTAGGTTCAATGTTTTCTTCAGAAAAAAACAGATCATATGTTTGAAATGAGTTTGAATATTAGTACCTTGGGCTGGTAGTTAAGCTGTTGGTTTGAGCACCAAGCTTAGCAATTTGGTTGCAAATATTTCATTGCCATTTGAGCAGACATCATCAGTGTGTTTTGAGTTGTCCTTGTCTGTTAGAACACAGGTCTTTAAATATCTTTTTGTAACATGCAAAGCTGTCTGAGTTTTTAAAAAAACTCACCAGGATAGAATAGTGGACTATTGATATTACTTTAAAATGATCTAAAATGACTTTGGTTTTGTCATTTGTTGTCAACTCCAAGCTATTACAAGAAGAAAATTATAAGAATATCATAAGGGGGGGGGGGGATTGGTCCACTCCAATGCTTCAAAGTTGAGTTCAGAATTGATGTCTACAAGAAGGTCATTCAAAATCATCTTGGTTGTATGCCCATTCTATCAGTGGATGCTTGTAACCCATTTCTTTCATTATTTGTATATATTTGTTGCCTGATCTCTGATTTCGGAAACCAACCAAGGCAACTATAATCAGCAAGACTTATCAAAATTTGACAAACCCCCCTCCCCCACTTACACTGGCCTTGGGGAATGTTCATAGTTCTGAAGAAAAGACAATGGGAGTTCTACAACAGAATAAGTCACAGAAGCCAATGAGAGGTGTCGATAATGGCAATAATTTCCCATTAACTGCAGGGACCACCTAATAGAAAAACTCATTACTTTAATGATGCTATAAACAAATAATTGTTCTCTCTGGCAATTGTGTGGGATTCATTAGTTCTATGCCTTTTGACCTCTCTCTGTGGGTTGCCCACTCTCTAGGTCATTTTCCTGAAATAGGATATATTTTAATTAGTCCATTACATTTGTTAACATTTTGTCCCTTATTTCTTGATTAAATGAGAAATAATGAATGATGGCTTTTATTTTTATAGGATCACGGCTTTCATTTTTATGGGAGAATTACCATTTTAGGTGGTAAGGGGAAACACTACAGGAAACATCAGATGTACTTTTAATGGTACAGTACTATACAGAATTTTATTTTCAAAACTGTTTAATATGCAGCAACCTATCTCTCTTTGCACCTTACACACCACTGCTTCTGCTACAAAATGATTTTTAAAAGAAAAAAAAACTTTGTTTTAGATTTAATGTTGGAAGTGAATCATAAATGCATATTTACAGGATTCTATAGAAGCAAAAAGGAAGAGAACTTCTAGATAAGAATGGTAGGATTTTGAATTGAAAGGGGGTCAGTTCATTTCTCCTTTTTTCTTTTATCTTACCAGACTCCTCTAAGTGAAATGCCCTATCTTGTGAAAAAGAATAATGCTCCTGGCACAAATACTTCTGAATAGGGAACTGATCAAGCTCTGTGAAATACAGAAATGAAGGAGGCAGGGATGTCCATTTCTCTTTTGCTACTTATTCTGGCTCTTGAAGTTTTGAATAAGACATAAGGCAAGATGAGAGAATTGCTGGAGTGAAAGTTAGAAAAAGAAGTTTATAAACTAAGAAATTAAGATGAGGAAAATTACAATTGTCATTGTTAGAAAGAATTTTTGCCGTAAAAATGAATGTGTTACTTTGAATGTCCTTATAGCCATTTTAAGAACTGCTGCGCTATTTAAACAAAGGCAAAAAAGATATACCTAGATTTATATGTCAGGCAGGGATGGGCAGGACTTGGAATGGGAGGGAAATGCCTTTCCAGTGGCGGCAATGGCACACGTAGCCTCACTCCATTGCCGCCAGGCGTGCACGTGCCATACATGCACAACCAGAGAGATTCAGGCAGCAAAAATTACTGGGGTTTTTTTGCTGCCAGAAGGATGTCCGCACATGAAATTTTGGCTGCTGCACATGCACAGCAGCTGGAATCTCACTGCGGCACCTAGAGTGGCAGCTGGCGAAAGCAGCCTGCCAGAGCTCCAGCCTGCTCTCTCATGCCGCAGAAGAGAGATGTCTGCGGCACAGGCGAGCACAGAGCAGGCTGCATGGCCAGAGCTCGGGGCCACCTGGCCTGCTCCCCACGCCATGCTCTCGGCACCCCTGGAGGAGGTTATATGCTGGACCAAGGTGGGGCGCTCACAGTGTGGCAGGTGTCGTCGTGGAAAAAGGCAGCAGGTGATGGTGCAGCAAGTGGGCGTTGGGGGGGAACAGGTGTGAGAGGCATGTGGGGGGTGAACGGTGGCGAGCATGGCAAAAGGTGATGGATGGAATCATGGCAAAGCGGATGGCAGGGGGGGAGCTGGTGCGGGAGGCACAGGGGGAGTGAACGGTGGCAAGTGGGGCAAATGTCGATGGGCAGTGGCGAGCACCCACTTACTTATTTCCAGTTTTTTTCCGCTAATGCGAAAAAGCCCAGAAATCTCACACACATGCATCCTCGTGAAAGATTCAACTTCTGTGTATGCACAGAAGCTGAATCCCATGCAGGGGTGTGCACAACACACTCCCGGCCCATTCTGGTAGGGCCGGAAATGGTGGCCCGCCCCTGATGTCAGGTGAAAAAATATTTATTTATTTATTTATTTATTTATTTATTTATTTACTTACTTACTTACTTACTTACTTACTTACTTACTTACTTACTTATTTATTTATTTATTTATTTATTTATTTAGTATGCCGCCCCTCTCTGTAGACTCCGTAGAATATGTGATAAATATAAGATTCTCTAAGATGCAAAGAAAAAAGAGAAGGACTTACCTGATTTTAGAGTGTATTTTGCTGCCTCCTGTTTGATTGGATGAAGGGATGATTGTTGATGATGGAATGCTACTTTTAAGAAATAAGACACTTTTAGATTTGATGAAAAAATTCAAAAAATTGAGGAACAAAATGATAAAATGGAAACCAGGCTACAAAATGCAGAAAGTAGAACAGAATATATTAATAAAAATCTGGAAGAGGCCATCTTAAATCTTGAGCTTGAAAAATCAGCATTCTTCTTGAGGTTTCAGAATATTAGCGAATCAAGTGAAGAGAACCTGCCTCAGATCATGTCAGAAATTCTTGCACCCATCACAAACAAAACCCCACAGGAAATGTATCAACAAATGGATGAAATTTGCAGATTATCTACAAGCTATGCAAAAAGAAATTGCCTACCCAGGGAAGTACATATTAGATTCACCAAGCGTACTACAAGAGATGAAATCTACAATATGTCAAAGGAAAATCCTCCATCTTATAAAGGAAAAGAGATCATAGTTCTTTGTCAAGTTCCCAGACGAGTGCTTGAAAAGCGGAAACCCTTTCAAACATTAGCTAATAAACTTAACAGAAACAAGATACCGTTTAGATGGCTGACACCTGAGGGCATGCTTATCTCCTTAATTGATAAAAAATATAAAATAACTTCGATAGAAGATGCAAGGGACTTTTACGATCAAGTTATCAAAAAGGTGGATGAGGAATGTATTAGGGAACATGAATCAAAAGATAAACCTAGCCTGGATGAAATTAGCTCTGAAGACATTCTCGCAGATAAGGAAACTGGACTTAAATTAACGGAAGAATATGGCAGAGACGGCCCAACAACAAGATCTCAAGCGGAGGCGAGAAAGGAGAAAAGAACAGAACCAGCAAACTAACCTACATCTCAAAAAAACTTTACCGAACAATGGAATAAGACTTTTCTCTATTAATATCAATGGCCTCAACTCTCCTAGTAAAAGGAAAAAAACATTCCACAAAATTGAACAACAAAAAGCAGATATAATCTGTCTCCAGGAAACGCATGTAAGAAAACAAGACCAATTAATCTTAAACCATCCCAAGCTTGGAGAAATCTTCTCATCCCTTGCCAAGTCAAGAAAAGAGGAGTAGTACTATACATTAAACCTAAACTCAACCCCCAACTAATATACACAGATGACAAAGGACAGATACTAATAGTACAAATTACAACAGGAACAAAGAAAATACATATAATTGCAATCTACGCTCCCACAAAAAATCAATCCACTTTTTATGCAAAACTACATCAAAAAATTACGGAATTAAACTTGACAAATATAATAATAGTAGGTGACTTCAATGCAATATTAGATAGGAGAAAGGACCATAAAAGCACTAAACAAATGAAAAAGAGAAAACAACTACCGACAACTTTTGAACAACTTACAACTGAATTAGCTCGAAAAGATATATGGCGTCACTTTAATCCAAATAACAGACAATATACTTTTTTCTCTTTTCCTCACAAGTCATGGTCCCGCATTGATATGGTCTGGGTGGATTTAGAATTTATCAATGAAGTAACAGACATACAAATACTTCCAAACTCCTGGGCAGATCATAACCCCATATTGTTGAAATGGAGAGATTCAACTAATAACTATTCAAGATGATGGACTATGAACCAAACAATATTTAAAGAAGAAAACTTTCAAAAAATGTTAAAACAAGAATTAGGTGAGTTTCTCCAAATTAACAATGATGGTAACACTTCCACACAAAACCTATGGGACACAAGACACTTTTAGATTTAGAAGATCATGGTCTCAGGTTCGGGTGCAGTGGTTACTTATAATATGATAAAGTACAACAAATGTAGATTTTAAAAGTCTTTGTATTAGGAATGACATACTATGAATATGGAATCGAGATATAAACACAGGCTATTCATGAGAATGCCTTTGTTCACCTCAGCTCAAGAAGCATTTTGTAGAAAAGACAAATTGTTAACTTATAAAGAGTTCCTAATGCAGGGAAATGGGGAGTTTAAGATGAAATTAAGAGCACAATTGACTACAGAAGAGTTGGTTTTCTATGGCTCTCAAATGCACAATTGAGAGAAAATTTTAATATAGCTTAAAAAAGGCCAGTAATAAAATGTGATAAAATATAATTAAAAATGAGTTACTTATAAATGATGAACATGTGATTACTAAAATACATTCACTTTGGAAAAAAATGTGAAATAGAGGAAGAACAAGTTAAATACTGTATGTTATAATGGCTCTATGTTTTCCCACTATCAGGGATGCCTGTGAGTGGTGGGAAAAAATCAAGATGGTGGCCATAAGGAAGAGATCAGAGATACTAATTTTGCATATGAATTGCCACCTTGACATTTTTTTACAATGACACTCTTTTATGCAGCTCCTATTCTTCTATTCTGCCCACATTTTATCTATTTCCTTTTGCTTTTGTGAATAAGACTGTTTAGTTTTGCACTTTTAAAATTAATAACTGATTCTGCTCAGTGGGATTTATTTCCAGATAAACATGTAGACGATTGTAACCCAATATGTTTTTTTGTTAACTGTCCTATGTTTAAAACATTTTTTCTTTTTATCTTTGTATTTCATTTAGTTCAGTACATTATATGTTTTTTTATAAATTCTCACATAGCTTCATATACATTTCTTTTCTAAATATAGAAACAAGTATTTAGAAGTATAAGAAAAAAAATCTCATCAATGTTTTTATATTACATGTAAATACTTCTCATTTTAATTTCAGGACAGCCTAATGTCAGAAACTAGAGCTAACATTAGAAGTACTTGAACACAATACGAAGACATTGATGAGACTTTTTAAAAACTACATAACTGCACATCCTCTGCTTATGTTTATATGCAAGAGGTTTCTTCCATCAAGAGAACAAATGCCACTAACCAAGTAACACTTTTTCCTCTCTTTGCTCTCTCCTATATTTCTCCAATCTGGTTCAGAAATTGTATTTCAGAATTTAGCCTATAAAACAAATTTTGGGCATATGGAGGAAACTCCAGGAGACCTGAGAAAGGAAAATGTTAATTCTATGAGAAGCTCACTAACAGAATAGTGGCTAGATTAGAAAGGATTACAGTTTTCTCTAACCCTCATCTCATCTCCTATTAGCTATTATGTCAGCATACATTCTCAAATAATGGCAATCTACAGCTTTAAGAATAATATTTTGCTAATTTATTTTCAACATATTTTTTTGAATTTCTACACGAATTAATTTTTTTAAAAGGGGGAAGGGAGAATTTAAAAGGAAAAAAGTTAGGAGTGGAAAGATGCAAAAAATAAAAGAAATAAGCAAAATAATAACTTTTTTCCATGTACCGTATTTTTCAGAGTATAAGATACACCTTAGTTTTGGGGGAGGAAAACAAGGGGAAAAAATCTGCCTCTGCCTCCCAGCAAACAGCAGACAGTACAGATAATATACACTGCTTGCTGTGTATTTCTGTGCATGTGTGTCTGACCTGTAGAAATAGTAAAGAATTAGAGAATTTTTCTGAAGTTAGAACAATTAATCAGTGGGGCAACTTGCCTCCAGAGGTTGTGGGTGCTCCAACACTGGAGGTTTTTAAGAAGAGATTGGACAAACATTTGTCTGAAATGATATAGGGCAGTGATGGTGAACCTATGGTGCCACAGGTGGCATGCAGAGCTATATCTGCTGGCACGGGAGCTGTTGCCCTAGTTCAGCTCCAAGGTGCATGTGTGTGCCAGCCAGCTGACTTTTGCCTCACACAGAGGCTCTAGGAGGGCATTTTTGGCTTCCAGAGAGCCTACAGGGGGATGCGGGAGGGCATTTTTACCCTCTCCCAGCTCCGGGGAAGCCTTTGGAGCCTGGGGAGGGCAAAACACGAGCCAACTGGGCCCACCAGAAATTGAGAAACAGGCTGTTTCCGGCCTCCAGAGGGTCTCTGAGGGGATGGGGGAAGGTGTTTTCACCCTCCCAGGCACTGAATTATGGGTGTGGGCACTCGCACAGGCATGATAGTGTGTGCACATGCTCTTTCGGCACCCGAGTCAAAAAAGGTTTGCCATCACTGGTATAGAGTATCCAGTTCAAGCAGGGGGTTGGACTAAAAGATCTCTAAAGTCCCTTCCAAGTCTATTATTCTGTTAATCCTACATAGCCTTTGCTTAACCCTACCCACTAAGGCAAGATTTGAAAAATGGAAAAACATAAAAAGCAACCTAAAACAGCTTAGCTACACTGTAATGATTCAAAAGGTCCCTTCTAGGGCAAACAGCAGCATAGAATTTCACATGATTTGAAAGATGAATGGGGTGTTTGGGTGGGGGGTACAGGTTCCTTCTGCAAGTTACATTGTAGCTGCAGTTTGTGAGCAAGTAAAGGGCAGATAAATGCATGTGTTTTACAAAGTTAACACTCCAAATTAAAACTGATTGGCAGCCAAAGCATTTATATCAAAGCCAAGGTAATGACTTGAAGATTATGACACTCAGCTTCAGTAGTTTCTAACAAAGTGAAGAAATAATGATTCTGGCATTTAGAAGTGGCAGTTTGCGAGTATGTGTTTTTGCATTCTTTGCATTAACAAAGATAAAAGATTTATTTATTTTTCAAAATTCTTGATTGTACCATGATCAATAGACTGTACAGATGGAATGGTTTGCTTCTAATAGCTATGCCTGAATTTTCATGTCTTGAAACAGGGGGAAATTAATGGGCTTTCTCAAAAAATATAGGAAGCCTGGGTAAAAAGAAATGAGAAAATGCTGATATGACAGATGGAAAAACATCATTCTCCACACTTAAATAATAACTCCCTTGTCATTGGCCAAGATGGATGGATCCCCCTCACATCCAAAATAGCACATGTCTCCTACTTGCAATAGAATATGGAACATTATTTGATACTAATTTCTTAATTGACTATATGGACCTATATCTTTTTTAAAAATTGTTATGGATTTTTAATGTTGTAATAGATATTGGAACCTGGGCTTAGGTTCTTTCTTACCTGACTTGAACGAGGCAGCTTTTCTCAACCTTAGGTGTTTGAAGATGTGTGGACTTCAACTCCCAGAATTCCCCAGCCAGTAAAGCTTTAGTAAGACTGGTAATAATTTACTAGATAGTCACTTGTCTAAAGTAGTATAGGTTCTCCTGCTTAAGCAGGGGCTGGGCTAGAAGACCTTGAAGGTCTTTTCCAGTTTTTTTTCTGAATGACTTTAAATGAAAGAAGAGGGACTAATAATTACTCATTTCCCTTGCAAGTTTCCTTTTGTCAAAAGGGCCTTTTCTATACAATCATCAGATAAGGAATCTTGTAGGACTAAAGTTTCATTGAGCATTGAGAACCTTAGAGCAGCGTTTCCCAACCGCTGTGCCGCGGCACAGTAGTGTGCCGCGAGACAAGGTCAGGTGTGCCGCAAAGTTCTGCTTCCAAACCGGAAGTTGAGTGTCCCGGCTTGCTTCTTCACACCTTCATTTTCACGCCTTTCTTCTTCGTGCCTTCCTTCTTTGCAGCAGGTGAGCTTGGGACTCGGCGGGATGGCAATAGTAGCGGCTGAGGCTTTCACTTGTGGCATCGGGAGTGGTAATAGAGGCGGCGGCGGGAATAGCGGGGGGGGGGCTCCTGCAAGTGGAAGCCTCAGCCCTGGAGCCCCCTCGCCCGTGGGAGTGCTAATAGCGGCAGCGACGGCGGCGGGAATAGGGGGGGGGGGCTCCTGCAAGTGGAAGCCTCAGCCCTGGAGCCCCCTTGCGCCCATGGCTTCTCGTCGATGTCTCTGCCCGCCGCCGCTATTAGCACTCCCGCGGATCGGGCAGGCAGAGACATCGACGAGAAGCCATGGGCACGAGGGGGCTCCAGGGCTGAGGCTTCCACTTGCAGGAGCCCCCCCCCGCCCGATCCTTCCTTCTCTGGAGCCCCCTCGCGCCCATGGCTTCTCGTCGATGTCTCTGCCTGCCCGATCCGGAGTGCTAATAGCAACAGAGAGAGAGAGAGTGAGAAAGAACAAGAGAGAGAAAGCATGACAGAGAGAGAAAGAACAAGAGAGAGAAAGAAAATAAGAGAGAACAAGAGAGAGAGAGACTAAGAGAGAGAGAAAGAAAAGAGAGAGAGAGAGAAAATAAGAGAATGAGAGAGAGCAACAGAGAGAGAGAAAGAAAAGAGAGAGAGAGAAAATAAGAGAATGAGAGAGAGCAACAGAGAGAGAGAAAGAACAAGAAAAAGCACAAGAGAAGAAAAGCAAGAGAGAAAAAGAGAGATAGCAAGAGATACTGAAAGAAAACAAGAAAGAGAGAGAGAAAAAAAAAAGAAAGCAAGAGAGACAGATAGGAAGAGGAAAGGAGAGAGAGAGAGAAATGAGAACAAAAAGGGGAGGAGAAATGAGAAAATGATTGAGGCAGAGAATGAGAGGAGAAACAAAAGAGAGAGAGAGGTGATTCTTGAAGCATATGGTAAAAAGCACCCAAATAATAAGAAAAAACCCCCAGCCCTCACCTGTTTTTGAAAAGAATAAGAGAGAATAAAACCCCAGCCCTCACCTGGTTTTGGAAATGGTTTGAGTACACACAGACATATAAGGGGCGGGGGGAGAGACAGAAATGAGACAGTAGTATAAATTTGAGGAGGGATGATTGATGATTGACTGTATTTATAAGGGGATGTTACATGGGATTGTATGTTCTATGTATAAATACATGTAGAAATACTGTAAATCTGAAGGTCAGCAGTTAAAATCTCATCCCCAGCTCCAGGTTGACTCAGCCTTCCATCCTTCCGAGGTGGGTAAAATGAGGACCCAGATTGTGGGGGCAATATACTGGCTCTGTTAAAAAATGCTATTGCTAACATGTTGTAAGCCGCCCTGAGTCTAAGGAGAAGGGGGCATAAAAATTGAATAAATAAATAAATAAATAATATTTACTGTCTTTTTGTGTCATTTTGGTTGGTGGTGTGCCCCAGGATTTTGTAAATGTAAAAAGTGTGCCGCGGCTCAAAAAAGGTTGAAAATCACTGCCTTAGAGAAAGGGGCCCTCCCAAAGAAAAAGAAAGCAAGTCTTTTTGAAGCATCCTAATATATTATGACAAAGGGCAGAGGTCTCCAGATTTACAACATCAGTAAACTTCTAGACATAATTTCCAATCAGAATTTGCAATAGAATCAGTGGAAAGGATTGTAAAGTTTTATAAATGTGAATCATTCATATCTAGCTAAATTCTGAAAGGTACTTGCATCACAAATTCTATTTGAAGAGTTTCCTTCCCTTTTTCTTCAAGTAACATCAGTTTGATCTCCTTCTGATATTATGCCTGATCAAAAGACTTTTTTTTGTCTGGACTGAAAGCCTGTTTCCTTAAAAAAATTCCTTTTGTATCTATTGTGCAAACTAATTTCAGATCCAACAGCACTTTAAGTGCTATCTGTTCCTTAAGACCATTATTTTACTGTTCTTGCCTTAATTCTGTCTCTTACATTCTAAGTCATTATTCAGGTATTTTGCAGAAGATTGATTTGAGTATTAGGGGATCATTTACTTTTCTATTACCATAGACACCTTTGGTTATAAATTCTGACTGCTAGGAGAAAATGTACATATCATTTGTGTCAGCATTTGTGGAAGGCCTGTGCTGATATGATCAGCACAAGCTAGCTTTCTTCATTTCTTTGAACTAATCCTGTAGTTGTCTCCACAGAATAATAAGGAACTAAGCCAGTCAATCTTGCCTGGGGTTTTCTGATGGGATTTGAGATAGATGAACCAGAACTAAACAGTGTTCCTTTCTTTAAATAGAAGGTGAAGTATCTTTCAAGCTGACACAGATTTCTGGTGACTCCATATGTACAACCAAGCAATCACCTTGGCAGTGATATTGAAAAGATTTGGCGTTGCCCTGTTCCAATATGTTTCTTTATTGGTTCCTAGTGCAGCCTACACTCTTAGTTTTCCCACTGAAGTACTAACTAAGCCTGTTTAGCTTCCAAGCCCAGATAAAGTCAGTTGGCAAACATATTTTTATCTTGAGGCAGCTGAGATGTAATCTGAGGTAAGGGGGACATTAGTATCTTTTGCTTGACATGATCAGATCACTAATATATATCAATGATATCCACAAGGGGTGGGGGAAGAACCATTAAGTTTATTCACCTGATGTGTATACTTGGCTTTCAGAGAGCACTTAGGGATTTCTCTGAAGTTATGGAGGGCAGTTGAATCAATTGCTTAGTCCACCTCTGGAATAGAGGGATGAATAGGATTGCTCCCAAGCAGCCTCTTCCTGCCTACTGATTTCTGGTTTAACAAGGAGCTCCAGGCAATGAATTCACAGAAGACATATTTGGACTGGTGCTGGTAAACAATAAAAAGCAAATACCCCTGAACAATGAATAAACTGAAGTCCGAGGCTACATTGAGGCTGTAAGTATGACAAAACATCAATATTTTTTTGTACTGATTACATTTGTGGATTACCACTCAGCAACATTGTTTATAGCTACCCAAACTCTCTTTAGGAACCATGGGCTAGAAAAAAATAACTGCAGGACTGCTATGGTGCATATGGAAAGCAGCTGAAAGATAAAATCACACATGTTTATGTTTATGTTTATGTTTATGTTTATGTTTATGTTTATGTTTATGTTTATGTTTATGTTTATGTTTATGTTTATGTTTATGTTTATGTTTATGTTTATGTTTATGTTTATGTTTATGTTTATGTTTATGTTTATGTTTATGTTTATGTTTATGTTTATGTTTATGTTTATGTTTATGTTTATGTTTATGTTTATGTTTATGTTTATGTTTATGTTTATGTTTATGTTTATGTTTATGTTTATGTTTATGTTTATGTTTATTTGTTTTTATAGATTTTCATGGGTACAGGCAAGATGATCTTGGCATATTCGGGTTTCTTCACATGTGAATTTCAGATATTCCTGGCGACGTTTCAACAAGGTCCCACTCATCCTCTTCAGGCTGGTGCTTTTGGCTTTGTGCTAGAGCAAGCAAAGGGTAGTACCCAGTGAAGGACTACCAACATTTTTACTACCACACTGTGGGCATGGCTTATGCAGGATGCCCTGAATTTTCTTTCAACATTTTTCAGTGCAAATTTTTGCTACCCCACTGTTTTTCCCCGGTCCGGGCAGTAGCCCATCCCTGGTAGCACCCCTCTAGTAGTGTTATGCTGATTAAGCATTGCCCTCAGCAGCTACATTTTTTTAATCAAACTGGTTAAGTATATATACTGTATAAAATTCCAACCAGTTTCTTGCTCCACAAACTTTTGCTCACTGTTGCATAGTATCCAGAGCCATTTGCTAAACTTCCAACACTGTCCAGGAAGAAAATATCTAGGCAGTAAAGTATTTTAGCATGACTTACATGGTGGGCAATTCTGGGAACTTCCCCAATTCAGGAGAGTGATCCTAATGTAGTAGTTTAGAAACTTGCTTTTCTGTTTTTTTGTCATGATCTTCCATAATATATAATATATATTAGAACCGATGATGCTAGATCTCTGTTGGAATACTTGCTGGTGTCTTCATCCCCCAGCGCGTTTTGCAGGAGGGCCGGGGGACACGGCCCTCGGCGTAGCCGCCATCTTAGGAAGGGCCGAGATCTCGCGAGATTTCGCGAGATCTCGGCCAACTTCGGGTGGCTTGGGCCTACCCGATGACGAGTCCGGGGAGGAGCCTGCCAGCCCTATAAAAGGGCTGGGCAGGCTCGGAAACCTCCTTTCGCTCCAGACTCGTCAGAAAAGCGAACACCCACCCGCAGTGTTCCCTCTAATTTTTTTTTGGGGGGGGGGCGGAAAAGTATAGTGTCTGAGCGGCAGTCCCTTCGGGACTGGGCGGCACAGAAATAATAAATAAATAAATAAATAAGCAAACAAACAAACAAACAAATAAAAAACCCACCCTGTTTTGCCTCAGAGAATTTCAAAATAAAATACTGTACTGTGTGTCTATAACAGTGAGCTCATAATAGGGCAACTCTATCAATATCAAAATGCCACTTAAATAGTTGAGCTAGTTTCAAACTAGATTTTGATTTTCTTTCTCTCTTCCTTACTCCCATTCTTTTTCTTTCTCTTTTCCTTCCTCTCTTTTTTCTATCTGTTTCTCTCTCTTCCTCTCTCCCTCCTTCTCTTTCCCTCTCGGCTTCTGGGCAGGTTTGGAAAACTCTGAGTTGATGATGATTTTTAAGTGAGCGGTTGCTCACTGCTCAGCTTAGAGGGAACTATGCCCACCCGCCCTCCCTATCTTGCAGTGTGCCACTGAGGGTCGCCCTAGGGGGCCAAATAGGAATTTTTGGCGGTCTTGGTATTTGCCACGATCGTTTTTTCACCTATTCCACACTGTGGAGACGGATAAGCGGTTAGGGGGTGCTTCACCCCTGTTTAGGCTAATTGGCTTACCTTTGGTCATTTGGGTAGGCAGGTTAGGGGTGGAAAACTGGGTGGTGGTTTAGCAACTGCGTGTTCTCCATTGGGCATCTTTGGGGATGATTGACAGGTTCTCTCCAAAGGCTTGTGGTGTGAGCGACCTGAGCAATTGGGGGGAACCTGTCTTTGGGTCCCGCCCATTTACTTCTCTTTGTAGGGGTTAGCAGGCGGGACCTCCCACATGCAAGTGCATGGCAGGACTCAAGTGATGGCATGGTCCCTCACTTGGATCAGCATGGAGCTATGCCCATAAGTTGCCCCGGAAGTTTTTCTGACATCATTTTCCGCCCCGGAAGCAATTGTTTGACCCTGCGGGTCCTTGTTAGGGTTATAGTTAATTATGCTAATTTATGCTAATTTTATTTAATAAATTATGCAAAATTTAATTAATAAAAATGACCCAGTTTTAAATCCAGTTCTTGTGTCTGTGTCGTTACTCCGCCTCTTCTGCAAAGACAATGTGCTAACCATTTCCTACACTTCCATTTCATTGTCTGGACATAGCTGGGATTGTTCACAGATTTACTTTCTATCTTTTCTAGCTGAAAAGCAATAGTGACTAAGTGCCCTTTATCTCTGTTACCGTTTAGCAGTGGTTTTATATGACTAAAGCGAACAGTTGATAGTCATAAAAGGAAAAACTGAAGATCTTGTTAATGATATGCCATTATTCTCTCCTCCTTTGTGGTACGAAAAGAAAAAGAATCAGAAAATAAATCAGCCCTTGCTATTTCTCTCATGGAAGTGACCGCTAGCTCTTCCCATTTTCCTCTAGCTTCTGACAAATGTATTAATTGAAAAGCAGCAAACTGAAGAAAGCTGAGCAGAACTGGGACCAAGATGTAGTCTGCGAAGGGTGAAATATGTCGTATCTGGAAGGAAGTAGTGGAAAAAGAGACAAAGGGGAAAAAAAAAACCAAATGCAAATCTTTTTATTGATTACTTTAAGACTCTAACTTTGCTTAGAGCAAGTTTATACAGCATACTGTTTGAGACAATATGAAGACATTGGCAGTCTGGCTGTGCATGAATTCTTCATGTCATTATTGTCAGGTCAACAGTGGCAGGCATGTCTTATAAAATGGAACCTTCACTACCCTTGAGCAGTGACAAGTAAATTATAATTCAGGTCTGAAAGAGGTCTGTAAGAGAGAAGTAAATAGAAAAAAAAGATGTAATACCAGTTTGTTTTGCTATTCTTATTTCAGTCTTAGTGTAAGGGAGATTCTTGCTACAGATTTATATACTTGGCTGAAAATAACTATGTAAATATTTAGTAATAGCTTAACGAAAGACTAATTCATAAGATATTGCTTAGTGTTTGAGTGATTCCTTTGTTGCTGTTAGGAAAAGCATTTGGACTTATATACCGCTTCACAGTACTTTACAGCCCTCTCTAAGCGGTTTATAAAGAGTAAGCATATCTGGGTCCTCATTTTACCAACCTTGGAAGGATGGAAAGCTGAGTCAACTTTATAATTATAAAATTATAATTCAGGTCTGAAAGAGGTCTGTAAGAGATAAGTAAATAGAAAAAAAAAGATGTAATACCAGTTTGTTTTGCTATTCTTATTTCAGTCTTAGTGTAAGGGAGATTCTTGCCACAGATTTATATACTTGGCTAAAAATAACTATGTAAATATTTAGTAATAGCTTAATGAAAGACTAATTCATAAGATATTGCTTAGTGTTTGAGTGATTCCTTTGTTGCTGTTAGGAAAAGCATTTGGACTTATATACCGCTTCACAGTACTTTACAGCCCTCTCTAAGCGGTTTATAAAGAGTAAGCATATCTGGGTCCTCATTTTACCAACCTTGGAAGGATGGAAGGCTGAGTCAACTTTATAATTATAAAATTATAATTCAGGTCTGAAAGAGGTCTGTAAGAGATAAGTAAATAGAAAAAAAAAGATGTAATACCAGTTTGTTTTGCTATTCTTATTTCAGTCTTAGTGTAAGGGAGATTCTTGCCACAGATTTATATACTTGGCTAAAAATAACTATGTAAATATTTAGTAATAGCTTAATGAAAGACTAATTCATAAGATATTGCTTAGTGTTTGAGTGATTCCTTTGTTGCTGTTAGGAAAAGCATTTGGACTTATATACTGCTTCACAGTGCTTTACAGCCCTCTCTAAGCGGTTTAGAAAGAGTAAGCATATCTGGGTCCTCATTTTACCAACCTTGGAAGGATGGAAGGCTGAGTCAACTTTGAGCCTACTGAGATTCAATCTGCCAAACTGCTGGCAGTCGGTGATCAGCAGGAGTAGCTTGCAGTATTTCACTCTAACTACTGCACCACCAAGGCTGTTGTTGCTATTGTACAAATCACAACTCTGACCATTAATCATGGTGTTTGGAAATACTGGCTATTAGAATTCAGCAACCTGTGGAGAACTGAGTTACAAAGCTTTGCTTATGAAGTTATTTATTAGTTTTTACATCTGCCCTGTCATTTCATCCTGATCTTTATAATCGTTGCCAACGTTGTGACTATGCAACACCAGTCTCTAAACAATTTGAGACCACAATATCTGACAGGTCACATTCCTGACAGATTAAAATTTAAATTAATCTACTTTAAGATGAAAGGTTTTGAATTTAGAATATAAACATATATCCAACCTAAGATAAAATACAGGAAATAGTATAAGGGCAGACTAGATGGATCACGAGGTCTTTTTCTGCCACCAATCTTCTATGTTTCTATGAATGGCAGGGTATCATTTTGTGGTTATTCACATGGACACTTTCTCCATGGTGGCTTCTGGACTCTGGATTATTTCCCACCTTGGAATTCATGTGTTGCAAAAAATGTATTTTTCTACTGCTAAAAATGCGTGTATTAGAAAAAGTAATAAAAATGATCAAATGACATTCAAGTAACAAGGGTTTTTTCCCCAAGTTTTTTATATCAAAATTAAGCAGCAAGGTAAGAATCCTAGTGCACATAGGATTCACTGAATCATCCAATGTAATCAATATTCTTGTCACAGGAACTGACTTCTTAAATAGAAAGACTGTTAACAGCAGTTAAGAGAAGCTTTTTGAAAATTTTGAAATATAACTTCAAGTGTGTTAAATATCTCACAACTACACCAAAAGCCTTATCCAGGAATGAAATCACGAACCACATGCTTTCTGGCTGATGTTGACATATGGATCTACTGAAAATGATACAGGTATTCTTTAAGTTCTCGCTCTTATTGTTTGTGATTTTTTTATATCAGTAACCAATGATGAGAAGAGGCCTAGTATTTTATGAACCACAGCTCATAAAAATGTATTTATTTAATAACATTTATTGGTCTGAAAAAAATTGCTACTGATTCCCTTTGATTTTTGGCTATAATACACTAATGTCTCTCCATGTACTAAGAGCAACAATACATTGTACTGGGCCAAGTCGCTCATAGGTAGATGATGCATCATTTTCAATTCAGGTAGTCCTCAACTTACAACTACTATTTGTTTAGTGACCATTTGAAGTTACGGTGGTAACATGAACATTTTTTTAACACTTACGATTGTTGCAATATCCACATGATCATATGATTAAAATTCAGATGCTTGGCAACTGGCTGATATTTATGATGGTCCTGGGGCCATGGGATCACATTTGGGACCTTCTGACAAGCAAAGTCAAAGGAAAAGCCAGATTCACTTAACAACCATTTTGCTAATTCAACAACTGCAGAGATTCACTTAATAACTATGGCAAGAATAATTATAAAATGGGGCAAAACTCATTTAATAACTGCCTCACTTAGCGGTAGAAATGTTTGGCTCAGTGGTGGTTGCAAGTCAAAAGCTACCTTAATTGGTGCTATACTATTACTATTTAATACCCTGGCAAATTCTAAATAAAATAAATTCTATAGCTGAAGCTCTCACAGTTTTCACAAAGAATTTTGTGGAATTGCAAGAATTGGTTCTTAGTTTGCACAGGTCTCTTAGACCAGAACAAACTACTGCTAGAGTACTAATAAAATCCAAACATAAAGTATGGCTATCATCTAGACCAGGAGTGTCAAACACAAGGTCTACAGACCGCATCCAGCCTGCAATGTATTCAGATCCAGTCTATGGGGTCATCCGGAAAAATATAATGGGCCAGCCCACATTCCTTCAGCCCTGTCTATCCATGTTGCTTCAGCCTGGTCTACCCATGTTGCTTTGGCCCAGTGTACCCACATCATTTTGTCCTGGTCTACCCATGTTGCTTTGGCCTGGTCTATCCGATGTGAAGAGGAAACATTGGGCCAGTGTGATTTTAGCCTGGTCTACCCATTGCAAAGAGGAAATATACAAGCAGTTTGGGGAGTGATGTCAAGCTGGCCACACCCACCTAGTTGGCCAGAGACAACCAGTCAGCCCCCCACTCCCCTGAGCCCAGCCACCACAACCCTGCTGCAGCCCTCGATGAAATTGAGTTTGGCACCCCCTGATCTAGGCTGTGCCGCTCTGAGTCCGCTTTGGAATGAGCAGCATATAAATACAAAAAATAAAATAAATAAATAAATCTAGAGGAGCCATGAGATAGCAGCAAAGGCATACAGAAAACCCTTTGCTTCCATCTATTGGTCACTTTGATTGTTGCAGCCCATATCTGGTAATCCTAGGGTGCACTTGCTACTGAATCTATTGTGTGTATACTGATAATTTCATTATCAAGAAGAATCGAACTTATAACTGTTTCATTAGTGTAAACGCACAATTTATTCCCAAATCTGCCTCATTTCCAGACTCCAAGCCAGGATTGGGCAGCAGGTAGGACGGGGGGGAACGCAGTTCCACTAGTGGAAATTTATTCATTCATTCATTCATTCATTCATTCATTCATTCATTCATTCATTCATTTATTGGATTTGTATTCCGCCCCTCTCTGAGGACTTGGGGTGGCTCACAACATAAATGAAGCTGTGTGCCCAGCTCCAGCTGACCATCCCCCCTCCCATACTCCTCTCCCTCCTCGGAAAGCTGCAGGGAGACCAGCATCGGCAGGAGTTGCATGGGGCCCATTTCCTCCCCCATCTATTCTCAACAACTGATTGGCACCCGTTTGTCTAGCTATCCAGCCTGAGGCAGGGAGTGACCCAGGAAGGAGAGAGCAGGAAACATGAAGCAAATTGTCACCCCAGAGAGCGACACTGATGAGGTTATAAGTCGAGGATTTAACAGTTCACTTGAACAATGATAATAGTTCAAGCCACTCCCACCTGGTCACATGGCTGGCAAGTCACTCCTATCCAGTCACATGATAATCAAGCCATATCCACAAAATAAGCCATACCCACAGTGTGGCAGTAAAAATTTTGGCTGCCATTTACTGCTCCAAACCATCAATTTTCAGCCCCTCCATCTTGTCAAAACTCAACTTCAGAGTATTGGCCACTGCACAAACCCATCTGTGAAATGTTTTGCTTCCTGCTCCTTAATTTCCAGTGATTATTTCTGATTATTTGTATTAGTTTAGAAATCCAGTGGTGTAAGCCAAAAGAAAGTTGGAGGGGAATTTTTTGCAGAGAGAAGAGATTATCAATCTTGACACCACAGAGCAGATGGAAACAAGCGGTAATTGGCAGAGAGTAATGGATGGGAGAAGGACATAATAATCTAATATTATTGGTGATGTCTCTCCATGCTGGTACAATGGTCCCAGTGCACTTCATAATGCACTAAAAAGTAATATATAATCCTGAGGGTTCTACTCAGAAACGATGGAATTAATGAAAGTACAATAGGAAGAATGAACATTTCTCACAGTAATGTCAAGCACAGAATGATATTCAAACACATTAGATTGCACCTCTGTGAATAATAATTTTGGATGAGAAATTTCCATTAGATATGGTAAGACCTGTATTAGAGACGAAGTAAATTTAACTTTGATCCACATTTTAAAGTTGTAGGGGGTTTTTTGGTCTATCCTGTTTGCTGTGGATCACTATGCAAATAGAAGAACAGTTATTACAGTTGTTATAATTCTGTTTTTACTCAAAAGTTGTGTAAAGCAGAGAAAATTGCATAGTATAGCAGTGTGTATTGTGTGATTGTGTGGAAAATAAATATTATAGTATTTAGTATTACAGTAGTTCTTTTAAAAATGCAGATTGGGGTCATTTAATATTTTGAATGTGGGGTTCACTGTAAAGTATTTTATTTTATTTATTTATTCATTTGTCCAATACACAAATACATACCCTGTTTCCCCGATAGTAAGACACCCCCGATTGTAAGACGTATCGGGGGTTTCAGGGGGGTCGGCTAATATAAGCCGTACCCCGAAAGTAAGACATATGTCTTACTTTTGGGGAAACATGGGGGTATTGCCGCCTCCCTCTCATCTAGCTGCGCGCCGCCTCCTGCCCACGTCCGCACCGTCCCCCTCTCCATACGTCGCCGCGTCTGCCACCTCCCTCTGATCTTAATGAGCGCCGCCTCCTGCCCACTTCCGCGCCGCCCCCCCTCCATACGTCAACGCATCTAAATGTTAATTTTATGGTTAAAACAAAAAATTTGACAATTTTTTTCCAATATAAGACATACCCCGAAAGTAAGACATAGTGGGGCTTTTGGGGATAAAAAGAAAGTAAGACACTGTCTTACTTTCGGGGAAACACGGTAGGAAGAAAATAAACATGAAGTAATATATATAAGGATAAAAGTGAAAATAGAAGAGAAGATATATGAAAGGAAGAAAATATATAAGATATATGAGATAAAGGAAAGACAATTGGACAGGGGATGGAAGGCACACTAGTGCACTTATGTATGCCCCTTACTGGCCTCTTAGGAACCTGGAGAGGTCAATCATGGATAGTCTAAAGGAGAAATGTTGGGGGTTAGGGGTTGATACTATTGAGTCCGGTAATGAGTTCCACGCTTCGACAACTCGATTGTTAAAGTCACATTTTTTACAGTCATGTTTGGAGTGGTTCGTATTAAGTTTGAATCTGTTGCCTGCTCTTGTGTTGTTGCGGTTGAAACTGAAGTAGTCATTGACAGGTAGGACGTTGCAGCATATGATCTTCTGGGCAATACTTAAATCGTGTTTTAGGCGCCGTAGTTCTAGGCTTTCTATTAGGATTATTTCTCCATGGTTCATGGACACTTTTACATTTGATCTCTGGCCCTTGTGACTCATTAGAGCAGGGCAGTGATTGGATTCAGCCAGTTAGTATCACTTGGGAAAACCGGTTGTTAACTTTCTGAGCAGTTTGGCAAACTGGTTGTTGGAAGAAATCATTAGGGCAGAAAACCGGTTATTAAATTACTTGAATCCAGGAATGGACTACTGCCCGGATGGAGGGGGGACACACAGTGGGGTAGCAAAAATAGAGCTCCACCCCAGCTCAGCCAATTTGCATTGAAAGATGTTGACAGAAAATGCAGGCCGTCCTGCATAAGCCACGCCCACAGTGTGGTAGTAAAAAATTTTGTAGCCCTTTACTGCTTGAATCCCACCATTGGAGCAGGGGTGTCAAGGCTCCCAGTGGGGAGCTTTGATCTGACCCATGAAGCTGCCCTGGAAACAGCAAAGGACCGGCCTGCAGTGCCTCTACCCACAGGCCCTCCCAAGCTCCATTTTTGTTAGCAGACCCAGATTTGTTGGGGGCAATATGCTTACTCTCTGTAAACCACTTAGAGAGGGCAGTAAAGCACTGTGAAACAGTATATAAGTCTAAATGCTATAAATGCTAAGTTATTGAAGCTGTAATTGGAATACCAAAGAAAGTATGGATTATCTTCATTCTTTCCAGTCAGGATTAAGACCTTGGTAGGACACTCTTATGGATTATTTTGTCATATCCTGGATGTGAGAATCATCTTTCCTTTGTTCTGTTAAATTTTTCAGAGATATTCAGTACAATTAAACCCTGCCTACAGGGAATTGGAAATTGGTGGCATAGTGTTGAAGCAGTTTTGCTCCTTCCTTAGTGGATTGTTCTAGTTGGTGATAATGAGGGAGGAGCCAAATAGTGTATGGTCTAATGTATGCTATAGGGCAGTGATGGCAAACCTATGGCATGGGTGCCACAGGTGGCATGCAGAACCATATCAGCTGGAACATGAGTAATTGCCCTAGTTCAGTTCCAACGTGCAGGTGTGCACCAGCCACCTGATTTTTGGCTCACACAGAGGCTCTGGAAGGGTGTTTTTGGCTTCCAGAGAGCCTCCAGGGGGATGGGGGAGGGCATATTTACCCTTCCCCAGCTACAGGGAAGTCTTTGGAGCCTGGGGAGGACAAAACATTAGCCTACTGGGCCCCTCAGAAGTTGAGAAACAGGCCGTTTCCAGCCTCCAGAGGGCCTCTGGGAGTGAGGGAAGGCGTTTTCACCTTTCCCAGGCATTGAATTATGGGTTTCGGCACTTGCGCATGTGCAATAGCTCCCACACATGCTCTTTTGGTACCCAAGGGAAAAAAGGTTCACCATCACTGCTATAGAGCTTCATCCTCTCTCCCTTGCTTTTCAACATCTATTTGAAGCAACTGGATGAGATCATCCATTGGCTTGGGGGGAAATATCATTTATATTCTGATGAAATCCAGTTGTACTTCCAGCTTCGGGTTTCATAGAATTTTCTGTTTAAATTTTGATCTACAATCTACAAGTTGTGAAGATCTGTATGGGATGGAACAGTAGAACTTGACAAGATGGTGTTTTTTTGTTTATGCTTCTGGCATCTGTTACTTATCAATAGGGTCACATTGTCCCACCCTTGAAGCAGGGTAACAATTTATCAGTCTTTCTGGACATGGCTACTGTTAGATGAATATCTGGAGGCCATTGTTAGGAAGTGGGGGCTTTGTCCAGTTCTATACAATTACAATTGTACTTGGAATCTAAGAAGTTCAAAATAGTATCTTATGTTTAGTAGTCATCCATCTCTCTGGGCTATTAAAACATGTCTATATTTATGCTGTGATTATATATGTGTGTAAAAGAGAAAAGAGAGGAGGATTTGTTTTTAAAAAATAATTTCTAGGGGGATACAGATAGCTCATCATAACAAAGTAAGATGAACACAGTGTCTGGTGACTTTCTTAAAATACGGTTCCGTTGGAAGCAGTATGAAAGTGCCTTGCCATTGTCTACTCTTTGTCTAGCCTACAGTTTTAATATATTCTAATTGATTTTTCTCATGCCTCCAAGAAAATAGTTTGAAAAATGTTCCCTGGCAAAAGAAGGTATGTTGGGAGGATACAGTTATTTATATGGATGCATTTGCAGCATGAGCTGAACCATTTCAGTTGGCCCCATTTCAACTTAGTCTATGTGGTTTAAGTTGGATTAAATTGGTAAAGCTTACTAATTAAAAAAAATATGCAAAGAAAGCCAAAGTCATGAACGAAATGGAAACTTTTATTCCTTTTTATATGATTAGAGCAGAATTGATGAACCTATGGAACTGGTATCACAGGTGGCACATGGAGCCATATCTGCTGGCACGCAAGCCATTACCCTAGCTAAGCTCCAATGTGCATGTGTGTGCCAGCCAGCTGATTTTTGGCTCACCTGGAGGCTCTGGGAGGGCATTTTTGGCTTCCGGAGAATCTCTGGGTGAATGGGGGAGGGTATTTTTGCCTCTGAAACCTGGGGAGGGTGAAAAATGGTCCTACAAGGCCCACCAGAGGATGGAAAATGGGCTGTTTCAGGCCTCCAGAGAGCCTTGTGGGGGGGGAGGCTATTTTCGACATTCCTAAGCATTGAATTATGGGTGTGGGCACCCGTGCATGCACGATACCATACGCACACACGTTTTCAACACCCAAGGGAAAAATGGTTCACCATCACTGGATTAGAATTTCTTGCCAGAACAGCACAAAATAATCCTGCTGGATCATATCTGACATTGCTTTTTGAGCTTATCTTGGTCAGTGTGGGTCGCACTGATTTAAAAAAAGTAGAGAAAGGCCTGTTTTTCTCTTTTGGTATTTGTTTAAGGCATTTATTAGAGGCATTCTCTGCCACATGATACACAAAGTTATGTAAAGCGATGTAAAACAGCAATAGAAGCATTAATAAAGCATTAAACCCACCAAAGCGAGGCATTCTACAAGTGAAAAAACAAGCTCACAAGATTGCTACCTTGAATCATCAACAGAGCAAACTTCATATAGCACATCAAATTAAGAGCAATTAATATCATGAAAGAAAAAGAAACTAACACAAATCACACATCATAATTCTACAGAACAGGTTTTCCATAAGGCAGAAACAGGTGGATAGTGCCTCATGGCCTTTCAGTAGCAGATCAAAAGGCTCCACTGAAAATATCTAAACTGAGAAATAACGTTAAATTACACTAAATACTGTATCTTTCTTAGAAAGTAATACATTGTAGGTTGACCTTGTCATTCTAAGAAGAAAAAGAGAAACAAATGAAAACACTTTCTATCATTGGGTGAAATAAATTGCATCCTTGTATGTAGAACCCAGCTGGTTACAGTCAAATTAAGAGATAAATAAAAAGGAGTTCTGAATTAAGAGGTAAACAAAAAAGAGTTATGAAACCAATAAAGGGATGTAAACAGTCAAAAGGCTTGCCAGGAGAGGTGAGGACTTTTAATCTGGGAGTGAAGAGTCTGATTGAAAAGGTCTGTTACTGTTGTGATTCAGCCTGAGGCTGCTCAGGGACCAGCTGTGTCTCTGCTGGCTCCATGCCCGGAGGAGGATGACAGCGCAGAGGAGGGGGCTGAACAGTCGGACAGGGGAAAGGAAAATCAGGAATGGGATGAAGGAGAACAGCATGAGAGCCCCAGTAGCTTGGAGTCATTAGGTGATGACTCACAAGCTGTCATTGACATGAGACAGCGACGTTCAGAGCAACGAAAGGAGATATTATCACCATTGAATTAGAAACAGCTGGGTTTGGGTGTGGTCCTCATCAGCAGGGTTTAAAAGGCAGGCAAGCCCTTGAAGCCATGTGGAGTGTTATCAGCTTGGCGTGGCGTTATCCTGTCTTGTTTCTCGGTGTCTCTGTTCCTGGCTTGTGGCCCAGCAGCTTTGGAAGATCCATGGGAGGTGTAGGTCTGCTATCTACAGCCTTGGCTTGGCAGCAAGAATTCTGTATTGCTGCATGGACTTTTGCCTTCGTGGATATATCTGAAGATACAGCATTTTCCTGTTTGTAAGGACATGTGTTTTTCTTGAATTTTATAAAACTGCCTTTGCCTTTTACCAGTATGTCTGGCTTCTCTTTTTGGGTTGGTATTGGCTTCTGGAGTGACCCAGACAGAACAGTTACTAGAAGTCAGAATCAAAAGAAATAGGATCCTTTCAGATGCTAAGGCAAATAGAGATGGAGATTAAAGTAGTAAAAAGAAGCTTTGGTTAGACAGCTTGGAGTGGGTAAAGAAAATCAATTAGCAGTATATTACTTCAGTTCTTAGGCTATTATTCCAGTTCTGATTGCTAAAATAGATAATTCATTTTCTGAAAATTGCTTTAAGTATAACAAGTAGGTTCAGATCTCTTTCGCCCCCCTGTCTGGTGGCAATGTTGCAAACCACAGCAATTCTCAAGGATGATTCATACCAGAATGAAGTAAATTTTAAATGCTTAATTCCCATTTCAATCCGCAGTATTTTTATTACAATTTACTAAGCCATGTACTTCCTCAAAGTATACTGAATTAGCTTTGTATATGATCACTGCAAGGATGCGACATGCTTTTTACTAAAAGTTGTGGGAGGATGCTTTGATGTCTAGAAATAAGGGTAGGCAAAACTGGCTCTTCTATGACTTGTGGACTTCAAATCCCAGAATTCCTGAGCCAACCATGCTAGTTCAGGAATTCTGGGAGTTGAAGTCCACATGAAGAGCCAGCTTTGCCCACCTCTGGTCTAGAATAACTTTGTATCTTAAAGAAAATCTGATGCAGGATTAATTCAAAGTAGAAACCATTCCTAGGCTATAGTTTAGTATATAGATCTGAACCAGATCCAGAATTTGCAATTGTCTATGTTTAGAAATTATAATTTTATTTAATTTTAAAATAAGAAGTCTTAATTTTTTTAAAAAAGCTAAACAAATTGTAGCCATCACTGCATCCTGAGATAATGAATTCCAAAAGCTTGTGTTGAATGAAATAATACTGTTTTCCTGTCTCTTCTAATTCCAGTCAATTTCACCAGGTAATCCTTAGGTACTCTGAAAAAGGGAGAAACATTATGTTCTTTCTAACCTCTTTCCTGCATGATTTTATACACCTTGTGTTTTTTTTCTGAGCTAAAGAAAGACTATATTTGTTATTATGCATGAAAATACAGTTCCCTTCATGGCTAATACCAAGAGAACGTAATAGCTTATAATGAAGCAGTTTGTATGCATCTCAGCATTGTGAATTAAATAAACTCATTGCAGGAATCAGACAATTTTAAACTTTTGTAACTTCATTCAATGTTTTTAGACAGACTCTAGTGTCATATCTATTGATACTAATTTATTAACAAGTCTCATTTATATTATCCTGCTTCCTACTAGATAAATTAATAACGATAGTTAAAACTGTCTTATAATATCCAACTTGACTGAAACCCTGCTCCGATCCTCCCACTTGTCTATCAAAATGTAACCAAACACAACTAGAAAAGAAATCCTTTGCAATCAGGATTGTAAATTGGTAATTATAGTATAATAATTTATAAGTGTTATCCTTTTCGATAAGTAACATAGCTCATCCTATTTTAAGTTTGCAGAAATAGGACTAAGGCTAATGTTAAAAACAGAGGTATTAGGTAAAGAAATCAGAAAGAAAAATGGAAGGTATGCCTGAAAAAGGCAGTAATTGGACAATGGCAATGTAAGGGATAACAGAGGAAAAAATAATGCGGGGTACCAAATTGTGGCAGGCGACTCTTTATTTTATTTTATTTTATTTATTTATTCATTTGTCCAATACACAAATACATAGGAAGAGAATAGACATGAAGTAATATATATAAAGATAAATGTAAAAATAGAGGAGAAGATATATGGAAGGAAGAAAATATATATGATATGTGAGATAAAGGAAAGACAATTGGACAGGGGACAAAAGGCATACTAGTGCACTTATGTACGCCCCTTACTGACCTCTTAGGAACCTGGAGAGGTCAATCGTGGAGAATCTAAGGGAGAAATGTTGGGGGTTAGGGGTTGACACTATTGAGTCCGGTAATGAGTTCGACGCTTCGACGACTCGATTGTTAAAGTCATATTTTTTACAGTCAAGTTTGGAGCGGTTAATATTAAGTTTGAATCTGTTGCGTGCTCTTGTGTTGTTGCAGTTGAAGCTGAAGTAGTCATTGACCGGTAGGACGTTGCAGAATATGATCTTGTGGGCAATACTTAAATCGTGTTTTAGGTGCCGTAGTTCTAGGCTTTCTAGACCCAGGATTGTTAGTCTATTTTCATAGGATATTCTGTTTCGAGTGAAGGAATGAAGGGCTCTTCTGGTGAAATATCTTTGGACGTTTTCAAGGGTGTTAATGTCTGAGATGTGGTATGGGTTCCAGACAGATGAGCTGTAATCAAGGATGGGTCTGGCAAAGGTTTTGTAGGCTCTTGTGAGTAGTGTGAGATTGCCGGAGCAGAAGCTACGTAGGATCAGGTTAACAACTCTAGAAGTCTTTTTGGCGATATTGTTGCAGTGGGCTTTAGCACTTTTATTTTTAAAATTAAATTTATTTGCTTCCCCTCTTATCACGGGGTAACTCTGGGTGGTTACTCCCCCTAGTTTGTGGAAATGATTATTATATATTACATATTTATAAGCTGTTTAAATTATTAAAATATGTCAACATTGAATTTGATACATCTTATATAATAGTTAAACAGAAGTTTATAAAGTGTTATGTTGAAAAAAATCTAGACAAGCCACTGATTGATTTTGGTCAGTAACACACTGATTATTAACTGATAATCCATCAATACAAATGTGTGGCTTCCTATTAATAGTTTCTTATCAAGGAAATACTTTTGGCCACAGTAGAAACTAAATCAGTAATATGTAACAGCTACTCATTTTGTAGCCAGCTTGTATTTTCTTTTTTTCTTTCTCACTAGTATGAGGGGAAATTCCAACCCAGGATTTATTTTGAAATTCTCCAAACAAATTGGTCATTTGTGTTGGGCCATAAATAAATTGGAAGGGAAAAAAAATCTGAAATCTAATTTTGTCTTCACACTTCTCTATATGTGATAACATCTGTCTTCATATCTGAAAGTGGTTGCGTTGAATTAGTCCATAAATACAGTATTGTAAACAAAGTGCTATTCTGAAAATATGTAGTTGCCATGGAAACATTGAGTTGTGCATCCTATCCACCATGATAGGCACATATTTCTTTATTTAATGTTTCTCAATTGGACCAATCCAAAAAAAACCCTCTCAAACCTAGGCTGTTTGCAACCTAAAGCAATAAACAACAGAACAAAAAGAATAAAAATACAAAAAGAATTGCCCAAATTAATTCAACTATAACAGCCACCCAGAATCAACTGGAATCAAAGGCCAAAGGAAACAAAATAATTGTAAATAACTTATGGGACATAAGGATGGGAGAGATCAAAAATATTCAAAGCATGTACCATGCTTTGGCCAGCCATTGGAAATCTCACAACTTAACTTCTTGTTAGATGTTCAGACCCCATAGGCAAGAGAGTACTTGGCATATCCGTGTGGTTATCATTATTTCAGTTGCATCAAGAAGCCTAGTAAAGTGCAACAACCTTACATTGCTAGATTTGTTTCATCTGCAGCTGGATCATCACATTCTGTATCAGCTACAACACCATATTGTCATTTGTCATGTAGAGCACATTACAACCATGCAGCTGAGCAGTGATCAGAGAAATAATTACCATTGCTAGGACATTCTGTTTGAGGTATGTTTGTAATAGATACACTAGACCAAGTTGAGATACCTCCCAGCTATGACTTCCAATTGCTGTTTAAAGAAGTGTCTTGACTAATAGAGATAGCCAGGTCTCCTTTTTGGAGGGAATGCAACCCCAGTAAGAGCATTTATCTGGACTGGCATTTCTGCGGAACATCCAGATATTTGCTGAAGAACACCCAATGAGTTTATTTCATATTATCTAGTTATTAAGATTTATTATTATTTGGTAGGTATATGTGATGTACAATTGGATTTGATGTACTTGTTAGTGACACCTCATCCCAAACTAACAATGCTTTCATGTAGCTGCTATATAATATGGAAAGAGGATGAGCTCTGAGACACTCCAATGGAACAGCCAATGGTACTCCTATAACTATTGCCTTAAGGAGACAAATAGCAACAGTAAGATTCCTATCATTACTGATATACCAACAAAGGCCATCACTAGATAACTGGTGTCTATACTTATCTGGATCTGGACTAGAAGGATTCTAGATGCTCCATTTCCTCTAGGACAGAGGTGTCAAACTCAATTTCATTGAAGGCTACATCAGGGTTGTGTTTGACCTTGGGGAGCGATGATGGGAATATCCAGAGTGGGCATGGCCAGCTCAAAGTCACTACTATCATGGGCACTTTGGAGCCAAGTGCTCTTCCAGGAAATAGGTTTGCAAGCTCAATTTTCAGCTGCAATGATCTCCTACAAACTTCTGAAAGTGAAAATGGCGCTTGGGAGAGCCGCCTGTAGTCCTGGCAAGCTCTGTTTTCAGCTGCAATGACCCTCTGCAGCTCTCTGCCAGTGAAAACCGAGCTTGGGATGGCAATGTGCAGCCCTCCCGAGCTCCGTTTTCACTGGCACAAGGACCACAGGCCAATCTTTCACTGTTTCCAGGGCAGCCCCACAGACTAGATGTAAGCATCCTTCAGACCAGATATGGCCTGCAGGCCTTGAGTTTGACATCCCTGCTCTAAGGATTCTCTAATGTTGGTTCAACAATCTTTCCCAAATAAGATAAAGTTAGCAACAACATAAAATGTTCACTGCAGCTCAGCTGAGATAAGATTTCTTCAAGAAAGATCATACATCTCCTTCAAGGCAGTCACCAACTTAACCTTTCTGGCCAATCTGCAATGACCATGAGAAAAGGGATCTCTCCAGCAGTCAGTTCAGCCTGATTTAGCAAACCAATAGCAGCGGTGGCAGGAACTCTGCCCATGGGCCCAGGATGCTTCTGCACATGCACAGAAATATAGTGTGAACTGGTAGAGATGGGATTTAGAACCCATTATTAGTTATGGGTGAACTGAACCCACACAATTCAGGTCCGTACCGAATTTTGTGGTGTTCATTATGCCGAACACGAACACAATTTTTTTCCAAAGTTCGGGCAAAGTTCTGGGTCGTGTTCAGCGTTCGGAGATTTGACATCACCGGCAGGTTGCTTAGGATGCCAAAGTGATCACTTCCTGGATTCATGTTTATTTTTACATGAAAGGACCGCCGTGGAATCCAGGAAGTGATCACCTTGGTGTCCTTAGCAACCTTCCGGTGATGTCAACGCTCCACCCCCGGAATCTCTTCATGGGAGGGATTCCCTGTTCGGGTTCGAGTTTGGGTTCGGCCGAATTTTGCATAAAATTCAGCCGAACTTGCAGAACCCGAACACCGTTGGGTTCACCCATCACTACCCACTATTAGATCTCGCCCATGGCTAAAGAGCTTATGCTACAATGAATGATGTCTATTTCACTATGGTCTATGAGCTCAAAAGAATTTCTCACTATATCACAAGATACAGTATAATTCATCACAGTGAACTCAATATTTATCTCAATATGCATCAAGTATGTCATCTGCATATTCTGAAGGATACAACCAGCATTAGCATGAAGATATCTGTTTACATGTTGATAATATTTTACCAAACTTCTGTTTTACACACATATATTTAAACAATGATGCATTCATATGCTGAAGTGTGCTGTTTTGGGGAGTTGGTGAAGCAATTTTTAAAAAGCACTTAACAAAAATGTAACAAACTGCATATATTATAGAAACATGTAGCAGAAATAAGTATAAAGGTGTACATCCTGAGAGAAATCTATAAGCCTTCATGTGGGAAGTTATGAACATGTAACTGAAAGCTGGGGTGGGGGGGAAGAACCCACTCAAATTTAAAGAAAAATAAAAAAGAAGTAATTAAATGTGACAGATTTGACAACCCCTCATATACATTTGTTAATGCATATTAAAAGAAAAGAGGAATGATGAAGAAAAAACTACAAAAAAACATGGAGGGAATGAAGGGGAAGGAAAGGCACACAGGAAGGGAAAGCCACACTTTTGTTAGGAGCAGTAATAACTACATTTTGGACAGAGATGCAGAGGTGGATTCCCCCTGCTTCGGACCAGATCACCCAAACTGGTAGCGACCTGGTAGTGGTGACATCCCTGTCAGTGACAGTCTGTGTGCACCACCATCTTATTGTTTCAATTGTTTGTGAATTTTTCCCTGTTTGGGTGGTTTCACCTCTTCCACTGATGACCTTTGCAGGGTGTGTTCCAAAAGAATGCAATTATTTTTTACAAAAGTAATTTATTGAACTGATTTGCACAAACACTTAAAATTCTTCAAAGTACTGTCCTTGGGCCTCTACACATTTTTCCAGAGATGCTGCCATGACCGGAAGGCATCTTCAGGGATCTCTCGCAAGGTCTTCGTCACGGCTGATTGGATCTCTTCTATGGATGGAAAACAGGTTCCTTTCAGGACTGCCTTAATCTGAGGGAACAAAAAGAAGTCTGCTGAGGGGGGGGGGGGGGGGTAGCATTGACAAAGCATCAGTTTGTAGCCAGATACCTTAAATCATTATAAAAACTGGTTTTCTTGTATAATTTAATAGATTGGATCAGAATAGGTTTGGGTAGTTATGCTATATCATGTTATGGGACTCTGATAGTTATACTATGCTTTGAAAATGGTTTATGTGTTTGCTTATATCATGCCTAATGCACATAAGAAGTGTCTCACTAATTCAGGTTGAAGGTATCTTATGGTGAGAAAAGTTAGTCATATAGACACACAAATTCATTCTTCTCAGTGGTTCTTCTCTACAGGTCGATACACACGAAGAACCATTGCCAAAGTGATATATAGAAATTGGTCTCTGGTCTACCTGGGAATACTCGGGATTAAGCTCAAGATCTTTGTGTGCAAAACGTATTCATTTAGCTCTGACATACTGTACAGCTCCTATCTTTCTCCAGTCTGCATTTGCCCAGCCATATCTTTCTTGGCAGGACCTTCAGGCACATACTATTTAGGTAAAGTACTGCCAATACTAAATACCCCTAAGGGACACATTTCCATAAATGGCATAATATTTTGACTCATGACTGAGGTGCTACACATACACTTTTCAACTGCATAAAGATGTGATAATTGATACTAAGCCTGGTAATAACATTTCTCCAATTAATATTTAGACTTGTCTGGGTTTATTACACAACGGGTGTCAGGTTGCTAGACATATATGCTTACAGCCTGATATTCAGTAGAGATGATGCTATCCACATCACCCACTAAGCTGAACAAATACCTCTTGATCTCACCCTGATCTAAATTATGTTAACTGAGAAGGGAGATGGAACAATGGCTCAGAGGATGTTTATGAATTTCCCATATACACAATAGGTTTGTGATTGATTCTCTAAGGATTTTAGCCTTTTATAGAGTACAGTACCATCGCATACTATAATCTGGGAGATCATTTATATGTTATCATCTATTCAAAATAATGCACACATAGTATATGTATATCTATATGTATATGCATATACATCTATATGTATATGCATATATATTTGTATGCCGCCCTGAGTCTTCGGAGAGTGGCGGCACACAAATCTAATAAATTATTATTATTATTATTATTATTATTATTATTATTATCTCACATATGTATCTAATGTTGGTCAGGAAGGACTGCTGCCCATTAATCACTCTAATTGTACTTGCAACAATGGTTTGGTGCATCGTTGGAAATATATCAAATGGTCTTGGGATGTTAACTACAGTATATACCATCAAATTTATGGCAATTCTTAGGATCTTCTCTAGAATGATTTATCTCCAATGTGGTCTTTCAGGACCACCATTCAAAGCTTCCATTAGCATTGCAATTGAGTCTATCCTCTGTGCTGCTGGTCATCTCCTACTTCCTTTCCTTCTGCATTTCCCAATTGTAGGAATTTAAATTTTAAATTGTTAAATTTAAAAATGGAGGATGAGCAAATAAAACACACAATGATAGAATGGGGGGGGGAGAATATTTGGTTATAACATAGACCTAGAGAAATGGCAAAATGTGTGGGAAAGGAACTATAGATTAACAATGGCAACTTCTTTTAAAGAAAATCTATATAAAATGTTTAATAGATGGCATTAAACCACCTGCTAGGTTAGCTAAAATGTTTTGAAATGTCTAGCAAATGTTGGAAATGTAATCAAAAGATGAGCACAGTTTATCATATGTGGTAGACTTGTGCTAAAAAAACAAAAAACAAAAACGGGCAAAGATACACAGGTGGCTAGAAAAGATGATAGGGAAACAGATTTTAAACCTGAACTATCTATAATATCAGAAAACTGATATAATTGTAACTGTATAATATCAGAAAAAATACATAAATTACATGTCACATTTTGTAACAGCAGCGAGGATTATATTCGCACAATACTGGAGAAATGAAGAAACATCACAAGGTGAAGAGATAATTAAGGTGCTACAAACTGATCCTCAGTGCCCCCCACTCTACCCCTTCAGGTGGGCATGACTTGGTGGTCAAGTGGGCATGGACAACTTATAAAATGTGATGAAATTCACTTAAAATGGGCTCTTAGGCTGAAATTCAATAGGAAAACACTAAAGATGCATTTTAGGACAGTCTTATCTCTTAAGATCCATGGATATATGTGGTTGTGTAAAGGCTTCTCTAGCTGAGGGAGAAAAAAATAATGCCCCAAATCTATTAGTACTGAAAAGGCCCTGATTTGAGAAGTGTCAGCAACACAATTCTACTTGTCTTCATGATTGATGTAGGTGTTGCTGAGGGGGAGATTAGTTATAAAGTAGTGGGATTGTTTGCACAACTTTGCTTTCTTCACCTTCTCCTTTCTAAGGGTGAAGAGGATCAAACAGAGGGGGAAAAGAGAAACACAGGATTCTGTTGAGAGCAGCCATTAATCCATCAAGCACAGAGATTTTACCTCATCTTTTTATCCTAGATCAGACTATTTGAACTTCTAGTTTGGGTGGGTTGGGCAAATGAGATCCCAGACCTTTCTTTTTCCTGATGCATTTCCTTTGGTATTTGCTACAGAGATTATTGCTAACCAATAACACTGTTGTTAATCAATAATGTGAATTCTCTGGGGTGAAGAAAAAATACATTAAAAGATATATAACAAACAAAAGTCTCACCCTTAAAATTTAGGAGGAGGAAACACACACTAAATATATATTGATGTTACTGATAAATAGAAGCAAGTTTATTTGCTGATGATTATATCAAAATTATATTATGTCAATTATTTATTTATTTATTTATTTACTTACTTGCTTATTTATTTATTTGTTTGTTTATTTTTGTTTTAATTTATTTGATTATTTGATTATATTTCTAAGCTGCCCAACTCCCCAGGGATTCAGGCAGGAGTGGGCTACCATTCCCAGCCCTACTGGAACGGGCCGGGAGTGTGCCCTCGCCCCCCCTCTTGCATGCATGATGTCCGGGTTTTTTTCACTTCTCCGCATGCGCAGAAGCAAAAAAACCCCAGAAACAAGTAAGTGCCCACTCGCCGCTCGCCCACTGCCATTTCCCCTACCACCACCTGATTGCCGTGCTTGCCTCTCGCTCTTGGGGCGAATGGCAGCAGCCTGGGCGGTGGGGGGAGCCGGCATAAGAGGCAAGCAAGGGGCGAATGGCGGGGGAAGGCAACGCTCAGGGCAGGCATAGGTCCAGGGAGGGAGGGAGGGAGGAAGGAAGGTCCTGCTGCATTTGTAACAATTCCATTAAAATCAACCCAAACATTTAGGACTAAAACCAAACCATATGAAGTATTCCTGATTATATTGCCAGGAGCAAGGTGGCTATAATGACATTTATTAAACATTTTGTCAAATGCCCAATGTAAATGAAACATTTTCTGTTGGTATTAACTTTATTTGAATGAAATAAATTACTTTTGGAAATGCAATTTCATGTTGTTTTAAGTGACCTTCCTTTAATACACCAGAACATCTAATTTTAGCGCATTCTTTCAGAAGTCACATAAATAACCAAAATTAGTTTCACCAATGACTTGAGCTGAATTAATATTTTTAAAACCCTCCTAAAATATATATAATCTGAAGGGATTGGATATTGTAGCCTAGAGGATAATTCTCTGCCTTACAAGGCAAAGGTTGCAGGTTCAAGTCCCAGTGGGTATGGCTAGCTGATGAGGCCAAAATAAGGCTGAAATAGATCTATCCTAGCCTCCCTTAATTTTCAAATTCAGCAAAAAATCATGTGATATATATATATATATATATATATATATATATATATATATATATATATATATATATATACACACATACATACAGAATGTGTGTGTGTGTGTGTGTGTGTGTGTGTGTGAAATCTCAGTAAAAGGATGTGGCTACCTGATGAAGACAAGTAAGCTCGAAATAGAACTATAGTAGTCTTCCTACCTTTTCATTATCAGCAAAAATATGTTACATCTATAGATTATAGTTGTCGGCTATATTATCTGCCTTGGAATATGACCCCTGGTGGGGCTGAGAGGCAAAAAGGAAGCTGTGATGCTCCTTCAATATACCAGGGTGACTCGGCAAAAAAATCACACATAACCCTTCCCTGGTACAAGCTGATACAAGAAATGAGCCTGTATCCTATAGGCTAAGGCCTCTGCCTTACAAGGCGGAGGCCCCAATAGAAGGGTATGGCTACCTGATGAAGGCAAAACCCGAAATAGATCTATAGTAAAATCTAGCAACTGGCTGGAGAATTCTGGAAGTTGAAGTCCACCCATCTTAAAGTTGGCAAGGTTGAGAAACATTGAGTAAGAGTATATGTTTTGTATCTGCTTGGAAAGAACAAGGCAGAAGGAGCTAATCTTAGTTTACCAATCTTATAAGCAGAGGAGTCAAAGTGGCAGATAGAGGGGTCATAGAGTAAATCCTTAATTCTTTAACTATATCCTACTGCCCTCTTGTGGTTAATAATGCTGAAGTAGCAAATCATTGGACTGGACTGTGGAAAATGGTCAGATTCAAGACTTTGTTCAATCAAAATCTTATTATTTATACCATGAGTATCACTGGGATGCCCAAACACAGAATCAACTGAAAATGGACATATCACTAGATGGAGGTTTTCATCAACAAGATGGTATTTCTGAAGATCAAGAATGCTCTACCTCCCACATCTGTTCCCACCTTGGTGGCAGACAAAATGAGAGTGATGAATTCCACCTCTCTTCAGCCGACTAGGCAGAATACAAGCTCCAACACTTCTGTCTAGGGTGGAATCAAAGAACATAAAATGAAAGAGTAAAATTTTCACCACCCTTAACTTTTTAAATTATGCTGCAAAAACAAAAGGAGAAGAGATGAACCCCTATTTAGCCCCAGCAACAATCCTTCATCCTATTTGTCCTACTTTCCTCCCAAGCAACTTTCTTTAGCCTGCTATCCCACTTTTTCCAAAAGTAACAAGCAGATATGCAGAAGCTTGGCATCCATATGATAACCTAGGCCTAAACCTCATATTTTTCCTGATTTTTCAGTGTGCTTCATTGGCTTGATAGAGAGAGAAACAAATCACCACCAGCTGTACCACTGTGAACTCCCAGCTGGACAAGAATGAGCCAAATTTCAGGTAATTCTTTCCTTCTCTCTGGCTTCATAGCATTTACTAAGTCTGTCCTGGTTGATTGTTAGTCCAGACTTATCCTGGCCACTACTCCAGGATATGCATCACTTCATTGCAGATAAATCAAAGATGACACAGGGAAGTAATCAATAGCATGACACGGCCAAGTTCCCTACTTTGGCATCTTCATCCCCTGGAAAAAAAAAGCAATAAATTATTTAATGCCTTTCTGAAACAGAATGGAAGGGTTTTCTAAAATGTTTGCTTGAACATTTCCTTGTTACATTGCCCTATTTCACCCCATTGTATATGAATACTTCAAAACCCAGAGAGTGAAGGGGCATGGATATGCCCTTTCTCGTAGGATGGAATTAGCCTCCAAAGATGGGAAAACACCACCCTTAACCAATTAGGACTGAGTCTGAAAAGATATAAATAGCACCCCGTGCCTCAGTTTCCCCTATTTAAGATGAGGGATGAAAGTCAGACTCTGCATGCAACTCCTTGATAGGAAAAAACTTTATTATTTTTTTTATTATTATTTATTGGATTTGTATGCCGCCCCTCTCCGTAGACTCGGGGCAGCTAACAACAATGATAAAACAACAACAACATGTAACAATCCAATTTAATAAAACAACTAAAAACCCTTATTATAAAAAACCAAAGATACCATACATAACTGGTAATGGCCTAGGGGAAGAATATCCTAACTCCCCCATGCCTGGCGACAAAATTGGGTCTTGAGTAATATGTGAAAGACAAGGAGGGTGGGGGCCATTCTAATCTCTGGGGGGAGTTGATTCCAGAGGGCCGGGGCCACCACAGAGAAGGCTCTTCCCCTGGGGCCCGCCAAACGACATTGTTTGGTCGATGGGACCCGGTGAAGGCCAACTCTGTGGGACCTTATTGGCCGCTGGGATTCGTGCAGTAGAAGGCGGTTCTGGATGTAACACACTTAGAAATATGCTTTTATTAGTCACTATGCGCCAGTCATGTTCTCTGAAGGGAGGGACTTGGAGGCTAGCTCAACCCTATGAGAAAAGGTGTATCAGGTAAGTACAATGCCCCTTCTCCATAGTAGGTGGAACTAGCTCCCAAGGATGGGACATATCAAAGTAATCAGTCCCTTGGGTGGGGTGCCTAACACGAGTTGGTGCTCCCACTGTCCTGCACCACTTGTTGCAACACTCTTTGCCCAAATGTCACCTCCTCATAGGTGAAAGCATCCAGTTTGTAGTGACGGATGAACGGTGTTAGGGATGCCCAGGTGGCTGCTCGACAGACCTGCTCGATGACACCCTGGTATTCCAAGCTGCTATGGTAGTGGCACTAAGTATCAAATGGGCAATTTCCCACGCAGCCGAATTATAGTAATGTATTTATACAGTAAAGCCATGGCTGGGATATTGAGTAGCAGCTGGGTTGGCACCAGAGTCTGCCTTCGAGCAGCAGCTGGGCTGATATCTGAGACTGCCTTCAACCCAGGTGAGATTATAGAGATCACCTGGGGATCTCTGTAAGGGCAGGAAAAACATTCAATGTGAGATGGATCATAAAGATGGAGAAGTCCTCAAGGAGAAAAGCATGTACAGTGGTACCTCATCATACGAACTTAATTGGTTTCAGGAGGAGGTTCGTAAGGTGAAAAGTTCGTAAGATGAAACAATGTTTCCCATAGGAATCAATGTAAAAGCAAATAATGCGTGCAAATCCTTTAGGAAAATCCCAAACTTTAGAAGGCAGGTGAACAGAGGGCAGGGAGGAGAAGCTAAAGTGGGCGGGTGGAAGAAGCAAGGCTAGGCTAAAGGGTGAGTGGGAAGGAAGAAAGGCAAGGGGGGCGCCCCTCCCTTTTCTTTCTTTAAAAGACACCGTTTCAGTGCCTTTGCAAGCACGTTGTTCTCTGCAAAATCTTTCCTACTGCAAGCAGCCCCTCCCTTTTCTTTCTTCAAAAAACACCGCTTCAGTGCCTTTGCAAGCACGTTGCTCTCTGCAAAATCTTTCCTTCCCCAAGCTGCCCCTCCCTTTTCTTTCTTAAAAAGACACCCTTTCAGTGCCTTTGCAAGCATGTTGTTCTCTGCAAAATCTTTCTTACTCCAAGCAGCCCCTCCCTTTTCTTTCTTCAAGAAAGGGGGGGGGGGAAACCCCTTCATCCCAGCAGCAGCTGCTTGGGTTCGTAAGGTGAAAATAGTTCGGAAGAAGAGGCAAAAAAATCTTAAACACCAGGTTCGTATCTTGAAAAGTTCGTTAGAAGAGGCGTTCGTAAGATGAGGTACCACTGTACCTGGCTCAGGACTGAATCTTAAAGAGGGGAAACTGAGGCATAGGGGTGCTATTTATACCTTTTCAGACTCAGTCCTGATTGGCTAAGGGCAGTATTTTCTCATCCTTGCATGTTTTTTTCTTACAGCTTCAGTATTTTACTTACTAGAGATTGGAATTCTATGAAATTTACAATTCCAACTAGGCTAATGAAACTAAGATGTTGCCTCTAAACAGCCAGGAAAAAATATTCATAAGTGGGCTGGATTATCCATAGTTGGGGACTGTGAAAAATTGTTTTGAGGATAATAGAGAAGGAGGAATATCTTAACAGAGAAATAATCAGCAGATGGAAGAGGCCATTTATCAGTTAAATGGATTCTTAGGCCTGATGGAAACAGTCTGGGAAAAAGAAATTCAATAGATTCAAAGTAACAAGCCTTTTTTAAATTTTTATTGATTTTATTTTTTAAAACTACAAAATAATACAAACAAGAACACCCACCCACATATAAATATAAATTCACTTTTTACAACAGTTTTGACTTGGTATATAGTACATTATTTACATTTCCTCCCTTTTGTTCTTCTCTAATTTTTTTTATTTAGTGACCTATGTACACATTTCTATTTTTGTTTCTTCACATTAATTACTTATAACATCCTTCTGTTTTACCCACATTGTTTCTTAATTTTTAATTGTTTATTTTAATTTTTATTGAATACACATGACAATACAATAAAAATATAAGATGTTTCATATTGTTTTATTATATGTGGCAAGCCACCCCGAGTCCTCGGAGAGGTGTGGCATAAAGTCCAATTAATACTAATACTAATACTAATACTAATACTACTAATACTAATAACAACAACAACAACAACAACAACACTCAACATAGACAACACTAAATAAACAGTTGGGGCTTTCTATTTAGCCCTTATGTAAAATAAGCTTTCATCGGATACAATCATATTTTGAGCTTTTTCCATCAAACAATACATTAGTATTCAGTTATATCACCTTATTAGTGATGGGTCTATACCGAATTTTGTGGTGTTCGGTATGCCGAACATGAACCTGATTTTTTTTCAAACTTCAGACAAAGTTTGGGGTCGTGTTCGGCGTTTGGAGCTTTGACGTCACGGGCAGGTTGCTAAGGACGCCAAGGTGATCACTTCCTGGATTCCATGGAATCCAGGAAGTGATCACCTTGGCATCCTTAGCAACCTGCCCGTGACGTCAAAGCTCTGCCCCAGGAATCTCTTCGTGGGAGGAATTCCCCGTTCGAGTTCCAGTTCAGGTTCGGTTCGGGTGCGGCCAAATTTTGCGTAAAGTTCGGCCGAACTTGCCGAACCCGAACACCATCACTACACCTTATTCTTTACCTACATTGTTTTTATGTACATACATTACTATGGTTATTTGTAAAAATAGGTTACTTAATTAATATTTTCTGGTGTTATTCAGGGTTAGTGGTTACATGCCTTATTTTGTTTGTTCCTTCTCGCTCTCATCCAATCGTAAATTTTGTTCTATATTTTATAATATTCTGATTCTTATTTTTCCTTTAATTGTTTTGTTAATCTGTCCATCTCAGCACAATCCATTATTTTTCCAATTTCTTCTTCTTCTTCTTCTTCTTCTTCTTCTTCTTCTTCTTCTTCTTCTTCTTCTTCTCCTCCTCCTCCTCCTCCTCCTCCTCTCCTCCTCCTCCTCCTCCTAACAACAACAACAACAACAACAACAACTACAGAGTTGGAAGTTACCTTGGAGGTCTTCTAGTCCAACTCCCTGCTTGGGCAGGAGACCCTATGCTACTTCAGACAAATGGTTATCCAACATCTTCTTAAAACCTTCCAGTGTTGGAGCATTTACAACTCCAGGCAAGTTTTTCCACTGATCAATTGTTCTGTCAGGAATTTTTTCCTTAGTTCTAAGTTGCTACTCTCTTTGATTAGTTTCCACCCATTGCTTCTTGTTTTACCCTCAAGTGCTTTGGAGAATAGTCTGACTCCCTCTCCTTTGTGACAACATCTGAGATATTGGAACACTGCTATCATGTCTCCCCTAGTCCTTCTTTTCCTTCTAGTCCTTCTTCAAGAGTATCCGTGTTTCTCCAGAATTGCGCATATGTAATTCTGGCTGCTGTCAGAATGTTTATGATAAGATAATATATGTCTTTTTTGAGTCTTGAGTCAGTGATCCCTAGCAGGAATAATTTGGGTTTACAAGCAATATTTATTTTTAGTTATCGCTTTTATCCAGTTTCCTATGGTATTCCAATGAAACATTGTTAATGTTTTCTTTAAGTGGTTTATGATGTAGATAATAGTATATTGGAATAGTGAAAGATTCTGTATGGATAAAAATATTGGATATTGAATATTGAATTTGAGAATTGTGGATATTTGTCTATATAATTATGAATATAAAATAGTAATGTAACGTGAATACAAAATAGTAAGCTTTCTAAATATCAATATGAAGTATAGTATAGTAATTGTGGATTAAGGAAAGATATAAACATATACTCAGAATTAAATTATTTGTAATTAATTTGATGTATATATATTTTAGGTGCAAATAAAAAGGAAAAATATTGTTTCTGAATCATATTAATTAGCTAGAAAAATATTGAAGGAGGAGAAGGGGGAGAAGAAGAAGGAGGAGGAGGAGGAGAAGAAAAAGAAGAAGAGGATGAGGAGGAGAAGGAAGAGGAAGAGGAGGAGGAGGAGGAAGAGGAAGAGGAAGAGGAATGAGTCTGCTTACAGAAATGAAGTACAAGGGCTGACATTATGGTGTAAAGAAAACAATCTTACACTTAACACCAAAAAAACTAAAGAACTGATAATTGACTTTAGGAGGAAGAAAGATGTATATTCACCATTGCACATAAATGGCGAGGAGGTGGAGAAGGTTGGTAGTTTCAAATTTCTGGGCACTTATATCTCAGAAGACCTCTCATGGACTATGAATGTTAATATGCTTGTGAAGAAGGCACAAAAGGGTCATCATCAGTGAACTGTTGGACAATATTACTCGGTTTGTCATGTAGATGGTTGAGTGGTTCAGGGTGGGGAATTTGTAGTGGGTGGGACATTTATTCTATTTTTTATTCTATTTTTAAATTTACCTATTCTGATTTTATGTATGGTGGGACTGGTCTCTGGGTGTCACACGACTTTTGTTGCCAAGGACAATTCATTGTTTTTGACAATGACAATAACATTATTATTATTATTATTATTATTATTATTATTATTATTATTATTATTATTAAGAGGAGGAGGAAGAGGAGGAGGAGGAAGAGGAGGAAGAAGAAGAAGAAGAACAACAACAGCAACAACAACAAGAGATGAAAAGAAAATACCTGCAATTTATAGAATTTATATATTGCATGTACAAAATTGTTTAGTTTAAGGATGAATAAGCATACAGACAGAAGATATGCTGTATATTAGTCCAGTTTTGCTGCCCTGAGTCTGAATGAGAAAAACAAATTAGCCAGGATACAGATTTTTCGGTGATTTGAAATTTGGCAAACATTTTGTGGCAGGGTAGGTTAATAAGTTTGCCTTGAAACATGTAACTACCACCCCCTCTAGCTTGTATAGCTTTTGGAGAGAAAATGGTTTTGAAAATGAGATTGATGGTACAAAGAAAGAAGCAAGGCTGCATGTTAGGAAACAAAGCAGAAGGATTAATAATAGATGGTGGTTAAAACTAAAACAGGAGTTTGGAATATATGTTTCATGTTCTCAGCTAAAGTCACCTCTGTTTGCATTTTCTATTCTGATGTTTCTTTCAGCAGAAAAGAAGACATGGCTAAGTATTTAAAAGTCCCTTTCATTACAGTTATTGACTTGGCAAGGAGAAATGGCTTTACACTCATTTACTTTTCAAAACAAAACAAATCACCAGGCTCTAGGAAAGTCCATAAAGTCCAGGTGGTGGCAGCAATCCTATGATCAATCTCTACCCTTTTCTGGCATAGATACACATTTTAGAGCTTAATTGCAGAGGTGAAGCAGGAGTGCACACTTTAGAATTTCAGTTGATGGAGTAAAACCCAGCAGGTTCTGGAAAACTGGTAGGGGAAATTTTGAGTAGTTCAGAGAACTGGTAATGGAAATTTTCAGTAGTTGAGAGAACCAGCAAATACCACCTCTGGCTGGCCCCAGAGTGGTAGGAATTGAGATTTTGCAATATCCTTCCCCAAGGAGTGAGGAGGGAATGGGGATTTTACAGTATCCTCCCCCTGCCAGGCCCACAAAGCACCCACTCGAGAACACTAATGAAAGAGGCTGACAAGCTGTGTCACTGGGGAGAATGTCATCTGCTATCCCTAGTAGTAGACCACCTTTCAGGGGTGGGGACTCCAAGGTGGACTGGCTCAGCCGGATGACCATTGACTCAGCCGAATGGTGACTACATCTGGCCATCTTCAAGTCTCTGACCATCAAGTTTGGACAGCCAGCTGTCAATCTGTTAACTTCCCCCAAGAATACACAGCGGCTCAGGCTCTTCTCCCAGTTCCTGACCCCCAGGGCAGAGGCCATCAATGCCCTGTGAGTGCCGTGGCCCAAGCTCCTTCTGTATACTTTCCCTTCCTTCCCTATCATCAGGAGGGTCCTACAGAAGATTTTGTAGGAGAAGATTGAGGTCATCCTGTTGGCTCCACATTGGCCCAGGCAGCCCTGGTTTGATGATCTGAAGGCATTATCAGTGGCTCCTCCATGGGACATCCCTCTGCAGCAGGACTTCCTCAATCAGGGTGAGATCAACCATCCAGTCCTGGCATGGTTGAGACTGACCACTTGGCAGTTGAGTGGCATTTCTTGACTCACCAGCATTACTTTCCCAGGGTCATCACCAACATGTTGGTATCTAGGAGGCCCTCTACAGAGCACATCTACTCCGCAACTTGACAGACTTTCTGCTCCTGATGTGCCTGAGCCAGGTACTCACCTTCCTGCATCTGGTCCCAAAACTGCTTGGGTTCCTGCTGGATGGGCTACACAAGGGCCTGTCTCCCAATACCATCCACAGACAGTGGTGGCCCTTTCCTCAGTCCTACCCTGTGGGAAGGCCCCTTCTCTTGTGCACTTTGAACCTGTGTGCAAGTTCATCAGGGGGGCTTGTCACCTACATCTCCTGGTGGTCCACCAGTTCCTTACATGGGATCTGACCAAGGTTCTGGACTCCCTCACCCGAGCTCCATACAAGCCTATAGGTAGGGTCTCCCTCCTGGTCATCATTACCTGAGCCAGGAGGATCTCTGAGCTGTCTGTTCTCTCTGTTAGAGGTGACCTGTGTGTTATACTCCAGGACAGGGTGGTCCTCCATCTAGACCCCAGTTTCATCCTGAAGGTCAACTCCTGGTACCACTGAGCTCAGAAGTTAATACTGCCAAACTTTTGCACTAATCCCTGCAATGAGCTTGAGAGCAAACAGCACAAGTTAGATGTACGGAGGGCAATTCACATCTATATTAAGTGGACTGCATGCATTAGATGCACTGAATCAATGTTTGTGTCCTTCCTGTCTGCTTCTTCAGGGCTTAAGGTGTTGGCATCCACAGTTAATCACTGGCTCTGAGCCATCATTGCAGTAACTTACAACTTGTCTTCGACCAGAATCATGGCACACTCCACTAGGAGTGCTGCCACATCAGTGGCCTGGTGGACCCAAGCATCTCTGGAGGAGTTGTGCTATGTCACAGCATGGGCTTCTCCTTGCAATTCATGAGACATTACAGGATAGATCATTTCACGTGTGCAGAGGTGTCCTTTGGCCATAGAGTACTTTAATCTGCCTTGCATGCTGATACTTGAGTGTTTCTATGCTTCCCTTCCTAGGACAAACTGCTTGGGTGTGTCCCATCCTGGATAGTAGTTCCACCCACTATGGAGAAGAAATGTCAGTACTAACCTGATGCATTCCTTCTCGTAAGGTGGAACTATCATCCAATCCCACTCCGGTTAGTTGTACATTTGATTATGGGGTGTGGACTTCTTCCTTTAATTCTTCCTTCTATGTCTATTTGTTCTGCAGATTTATTCTATTTGTTTCCTTTTGAGCATGTTTTTTCCTAGGTTTGGACTTGTTGCTTTCTAACTCCACTATTACTACATTGAGTCTGTTTTTCCTTCGGCCTTTGTTGTAACTGGGGGAGGAAGGCAGAATTGCCCCCCAGTATTTAAATTAACAGTCTCAGTCCTTATCTGATTGGACAGGGCCAATCCATCCTGGATGATAGTTTTATTCTATAAGAAGGAGCATATTAGATTAGTACCAACACCCCATCTCTTTTCCTCCCACATTTGCCTGAAGAATGCAATGCAATTGCAAGAGTGACTGACCAGATGCAAACGTGACCTGATTTTGCAATGCCCCGTTATGTGCTGCCAAGCTAATGGTTTAGAATGGTAAAGATCAGCATGCAGTAGAAAAGCATCAGTCTGCACGACTAAGTCCAAAGGCAAGGTAAATGTCAAAGTTTCATGTGGCAGAAAATACTCAGCATGTGAGATTTGGCCTGTGCGTCCTCCACCTCTGGCTTTAATTCCAGCCTTTCAAAAGCTGCTTGGAGAGATTTCAAATAATTATCCAGTTTACTTTGGCTTCCTCTTCATCCTTTCTGGAACTGAACATTCTTACAGAGTGGTTGTCACTTCAGGGTCAATAGTGGAGGTTTGTCTCATCACCATGTCTGGGCACACCTCATTAGATCAATGACAGTCTTTGGCTAGACTCCCTCCTAGGTATAATTTATAGTGATAACAATGCTGTTTTGCTATTTACCCATCATCATTAGTATAAAAAGACGAGACCAGAGGCATTTTTTCAATAGGAAGGAAAACAGGATCCTACTGAGTGAATATATACAGAAAAATAACAAAAGAAAACAGAAATGAGGGAATGGCTTTAGGTAAAGTTGGTACTAAATACGGATACATTTGAAAGAATATAATGCTAGAGAAAAGCTCCAATTATTCTGAAAACAGACTAGAAGACATTTCTGTGTGGAAGCACAACAAAAACATCAAAGCTTGTTGATATATTATATAAATGTGTTGATATATTATTATTTTTCTTTCTTTCCTCCTCTCTTCCTTCTCAATCCTTCTTGTCTGTGTGTCTGTCTGTCTCTGTGCCTCGCTCCATCTAGTGACTCCCTGCCGCACAGAGTGGGGAAGGGAGGGAGAGATAAATGAATTAATTTTACACACTTGCCCTAATCCAGCAAAATGATCTGTATATTCTCCAAATTTTCAATTATGTTTTATTTGCTTTATGTAGAGGTGAACATCTTTTCAGTGAATACCATTTTCCCCCAAAAATAAGACACTGTCTTATATTAATTTTTGCTCCAAAAGTTGTGCTATGTCTTATTTTTTGGGGGTGCCTTATATTTCTCAAATAAGACAAATTCACAGGCAGAAAATCTGACACCCCCAAAGAAAGTGTACTGTACGGTACACTGATTACGGTACAGTAACTGTCAGTATGGCACCCACACACACAAATGACAGCACTTATATGGTACAACAGTATACTCCCGCTATTGCAGCTTCCGGCCACCAGAGGAACTACTGGTGGCTAGTGGAGACTGTAATGGCAGTGAAACAGCAGCAGACTGTCTCTGCTGTACTGGACGGTACAAAGCGATGGAAGGGGCCAGCAGGGGATGCCATATTATTATGGTACCACTATGAACAGCTTTGAATGGTACCATATGTTTTTCCACCGTACCATATGTAAACTTGACTACGCCTTATTTTCAGGGGGTGCCTTATATTAGCAAATTCTGCAAAACCTCTGACATGCCTTACTTTCGGGGTACATCTTATTTTCGGGGAAACAGGGTAGTTATTTTCTGGAGCAGAATTCTAGCTTATTCTTTGTATGATGTTAAGGCTATTTTATGCTACACTTCTCCTGCCTGGCAATGGTGACAAACTGTGCCGTTAATTTCCAGCAGCCATGGTTATAGGAGGCTGCAGAGACTACCAACAAAAACCCCCAGAGGCTGCACGTTCTCTATGTCTCTTTTAGAAACTGAATTCCTTCTTTTCAAGCCCTTCACCATCAGCACCTACATTTTTTTCCTAGATAACTGGCATAATTCAGATACCCAGTTATATGCTGCTATCCGCCGGCACACATGATGCGCTCCATGTGCACGCATGCTTATGGTGCACACTCTTACGCATGTGCTCGCATGAGATTCAGCTGCTGTGCATGCACAGCAATTGAAATCTCACTCGAGCATCCTTGTGTGCGTGAAATTTGGGCAATTTTTGGCTTCAGCCCATACTATTATAACTGCGTGGTTATTAAATGAACTGTTCTAAGGACTACCTATACTAACATACTTTTTTAAAAATAATACATTAAAATGCTGGAACTGAGCTTGAGTCAGGTTCAGGTCTCTGGGATTCATGCAGCAGAAGGTGGTCCTGGAGATATTCTGGTCCGATGCTATGAAGAGCTTTATAGGTCATAACCAACACTTTGAATTTTGACCGGAAACTGATCAGCAACCAATGCAGACTGCAGAGTGTTGGTGTAACATGGGCATACCTAGGGAAGCCCATGATTGCTCTCGCAGGTGCATTCTGCATGATCTGAAGTTTCCAAACTCTTCAGAGGTAGCGCCATGTAGAGAGCATTACGGTAGTCAAACTTCGAGGTGATGAGGGCATGAGTGACTGTGAGCAGTGACTCCCGGTCCAGGTAGGGCCGCAACTGGTGCACCAGATGAACCTGGGCAAGTGCCCACCTCGCCAGAGCTGAAAGATGGTTCTCTAATGTGAGCTGTGGATCAAGGAGGATGCCCAAGTTGCGGACTCTCTCTGAGGGGGTCAAAAATTCCCCCCCAGGGTAATGGACAGACAGATGGAATTGTCCTTGGGAGGCAAGACCCACAGCCACTCTGTCTTATCAGGGTTCAGTTTGTGTCTGTTGACACCCATCCAGACCCTAACAGGCTCCAGGCACAGGCACATTACTTCTACTGCTTCGTTTACTGGACATGGGGTGGAGATGTACAGCTGGGTATCATCAGCGTACTGATGATACCTCACCCGATGCCCCTGGATGATCCCACCCTGAGCTGTCAAAGAAAAAGAGGGGCGTAAACAATGCAGGACTACCAAAATTTTTACTACCACACTGTGGGCGTGGCTTATGCAAGATGCTCTGCATTTTCTTTCAACATCTTTCAATGAAAATTGGGTGCTCTGGGGTGGAGCTCTATTTTTGCTACCCCACTGTGTTCCCCCACCCCATCCGGGCAGTAGTCCACCCCTGGGTGTAAATATAGCAAATGAAATTATATACACATTTATATGTGTTATGCTTCTCAGAGGTACACATCTTTGTACATTTTTAGATTAAAAAACTATACTGCAGAATGAATGAAAGTGTAAAAACTGGCGAATATATGTGTTGGGAAAGTTATAGCCATTTGAGGTTAAAATGAAAATATGAACACTATGATTTTCTCTTCTATCTCTACCCTCTGGCTTTATCCTCTTTGATTTCCCCATTCCCGAATGACTTGCTTGATTCATTTCAGGCCTCTGACCTCTTGTTTCATTTTCTACACTCCCTAATTGCATTTTGCTCCTCATTCTTCCTCCATTGAAATTCCCTTGGGATGCATCTTATCCTTGTAATGCAGATTAACATCTCCATTCCCAAACTCATTTTCCATCTTCCAGATTACATCTGCAAATGTGCATTTCTCATTTTTGTTTGGGTTTATCACTGTGTTTTCAAATTCAGCGTGCCAGAAACGGATATTTTTTTCATTTTTTCCCAACTTTTTTTTAAAGAAAATCTTTTATACATATTGAAAACATTACTGTCCAGCCTACTAAAGAAACAAAAGTTTTCTTCTATCTACTTCCTGAAATGTCCAGTTTATACCATAGTCCTACCTTCCTTTGACTTTTGTAACTTATTTATTTATTTTATTTATTTATTATTTAGATTTGTATGCCGCCCCTCTCCGCAGACTCGGGGCGGCTCACAGCAGGATACAACAATTCATGACAAATCTAAATATAATTTAAAATATTTTTTAAAAAACCCATTTACTAAGCAAGCATACACACAAACATACCATGCATAAATTGCCCGGGGGAGGTGATTCAGTTCCCCCATGCCTGACGACAAAGGTGGGTTTTAAGGAGTTTACGAAAGGCAGGGAGAGTTGGTTCTCTCTCGCCTTGCATAATCATAATTCAATGTTCTCATTTCTTTTCAGTATTTTTCAGTATTGTGCCACCCAATCATTCACCCTGCATTCATCTCTTTGACCATTTCATACCAATAGTTAAGGCCTATCTGAACAATTTAACTAAAGACCTATTTTTCCAAAATCCTGATTCAATTTTTACACTAGAGGTTTTTAAGAAGAGATTGGACAGCAATTTATCCAGAATGGTACAGGGTTGCCTACTTGTGCAGGGAGTTGGACTAAAAGACCTTCAAGGTCCCTTCTAACTCTGGTTATTTAGTTATTCTGCTTTGCCCCAATGACAGGTTTCAGTTACCTGTATTCTCCTAACCTCACTTGTTTTAGTTTGCCTGTGTTCACATATTAAAAGCCTCTTTGTAATTCTCTTCATAGTTCTTGCCCTGAAACAAAATCTGAACAAAGGTAGAGTGATAAGATTAGCACTCACTCAAGATACAAACCAGGACAAAGCCATTAAGCCATAATAAGAATTGCCCAACATCTTTTCAGAGCACAAGCCTCTTCATTGCATCCTCTCAGCAGTTCAAACTTCAACCAAACACCTAGGATATCTACTTTACCTATAGAGCCAGCTATAACCCCTACATGTTCCCATATGATTCTGATAACAACCAATAGAATACATGTTCTTTCACAGGAACAGGAAGCTCAAGTGCAAAGTCCAAGAGAAGGTATAACACTCTCCCACTGTCACCTCCATGTGGTCAGCTGCCCAGAATCATACATGCTTCGTGGTTCTGCTTCATCAATAAATAGACCATCTTTCTAGCCTCCATTTTGTCTCCAGTACCTTTCTCCCAGCTTGGAATTGGACTGGATATTTCTTCCAACATATCCCTCTCCAAAATTCATGAACCTTTTTTTGTCATAAATCCATCAGATTAACCCTTACTGAAACTAAACTTGAGACGTGTCTTCAAAATGTGCATCTTTTATTCTATGAGCCTTTATCCACATCCACATCTTCTTCTCCTTCATAGTTACAGTATGCCAAATTTCAGATTATGTGTAAGGGTATTTGGGGGGGGGGTGCCTTGTTCCTTTGATTTTTTTTAAAAAACCTCTGGTATATGAAGAAATTTATTTTTTGAAATATATGAATAAAGCTTCCTTTGATTGATTTTGTAGAATATGGTTCAGTTTAAAATTTAGGACATAAAATAAGTATACTGCATTTGCAGAAAATAATTTTGGAGTTGGGGGATTTGGCTTTTTTAATTCATTGTCAACTATCAGGAGTCTTACAGAATGATGATACATAAATATTACAAATGAATTATTCAAGTAATCAATAAAAACATGATTAGCAAACACGTTTAACCCATTTTAATTCTTAGCAAGACTAAAATATATTCTATGATGTCTGGCCATCATTTTCAAACCTTAAATTGCTAACAATCCTAATTAATCCTGGAAGCACTAGCTTCTAAGTTCTGTAGCTTTCCAGGAAATGACCTAGTTTTTAAATGAGTAATTTCACTCCCTGTGGAGAGAATAGAAGTTTTTGCAATTCCAGCTCACGGTTATCTGTTTTCTGCAAACAATCAACTCTTCAATGTAGTCTCCAACTTCAATCAACTTCTAGTGTAGCATGATGACAGATGAGGACCCTCTTCGAATGTTCCCTCGTATAATTAAAAAACCAAGTGAAGCAAAATAGAATGTTGTAACTACTCCTGTATGCCTTCATCCCATTATTTAGTCCCTTCTCAAATGAAACTACATTGTTCTTGGAGAATGTTCACCTTAATAATTATAGGATTCAAAATTACCCAAAGTTCATTTATGTCTAAATTTCTCAAATTGGCTTCCAGGATTTGTCATTCAACTCATGAAAGTTTGAAAATAAGAGGGAAGGGATGTGTTTGATGAACTAGGGCTCATCATGATACCCTTACTTTCTTTAGTGATGGAGAAAATATTTGAATAAACTAGTTTTATTTAAATTTGTACCTGAAGAATGACTCTACTTAAATATAGGGATTGAATATGATATTCAGTATTATTCTTTGTTCAGAACAATATGAAGTCAATAATATAAATTAGTGGAACAACTTGCCTCTAAAAGTTGTAAATACTCCAACAGTGGAAGATTTTAAGACAAGATTGGATAACCATTTGTCTGAAATGGTAAAGTTTTCCTGCCTAAGCAGGGGGTTGGACTTGAAGACCTCCAAGGTCCCTTCCAACTCCAATGTCTCTTCCAATGGTTTGTCTATTCTATTGTATTGTATTCTAAGTCACAGTGACCAGTTTTTAGTTGCTGTTGGCCTTTATATGCACTGGGTTATTCCCAAGGATCTAGAATGTCATAATGAATCAGCAGATTACATATGCAATTGATAGATGGAAATGTTGTCTTAATTCTGGTGCAATTTGCCATTAACCCTACCTCCAACTATTGCTAATGATAGCATTCAATCTCAATAAATTTAAAAACTGTCCTTTCTGATAAAGAATTTGAAAAGCTCTAACAAACAACTCTTGACTGCGATAACATTGTATTTTTGTCTTAATATGTATGTCCCAGTTTTCATGATATTAACTGAAAAAATGGGATGCAAATGCACTTATTCTTATTCCTATTATTCCCATTTCAAACGCCACCACATGCATACACATACACACCATAATCTTCTCACATTTACCAGAAGTAATTTGCAAAGTACCATATTTCTTAATATGGTATGCTGTGCACTTCCTCCTGAGAACTCAGTGAAGCCCAAATGAAGTTCCCCCTTGTTGCTGCTAATGTGTTAAATGAATTAGTTATTAACTAGCCAAATTAATGTTAATAATTACTCTCACACATACATACAGATAAATATTGATTTGTAATGAAAAACACAAATTTCTCTTATAATTACCATTGTATTATATATTACAATTTTTGCTCAATTTTTGATATATGATGTATTATATATCCCTGGTAACTTTCTCTGTGGTTTGGTATATATAGTAATGCAAATATATTTTCAAAATTTTCTATTGTCCCATTTTCTCCCACTTCCCACCAAGTAAGATAGATAATTTTTAAATAAAATACCCTAAAGTGGTTGTAGTATCCATATATACCAGACTCAACTAAATGACATTAAATTATTGTGTCTGGTAGCCTTAAATGATCTTATTGTACTACCAATATCCAAATCAGTAGGAAGAGAAATCTAGGACATAGATCTTTTTTCCAGTCAAGCATAAAACAAAGGAAAAAAAAGATAACACAATGCACTACCTAATAAGTAGCTTAGATGTCTTCCTTTTCTGTGCCATCAATCAAAAAGGGGAATAGATTTAATATCAAAATGTCTCTTTATTGGTTACTTTGATGCAAAATCTAAACTACTTGGTGAGTTGAATGAGAAGCAAGATCAAGTTGCCTTCAAACATTAGTATCAGCTAGTGTGAATATTATATAATTTAGTGGATTCCTCATTGAAATTTTTGTGAATTTAATCTCAAAGGGCTCTTGGATGTCCCCATCAAACCTGAATACGAAAGGGGTAGAACAAGTACAAAGTTACAGAATATGAAAAGACTATGTATAGGTACAATGTATAATATGTTGCAAAATTCTGTTTTCTAAGTATATGGGCTTTTCATTAAATGCATATTTCGTTTTTAATAGAATCAGAGAATAGGAGATCAAGTCTAACTTCTGTACACCATAGAATTCACTTCGCCATCCTGACAAGTGATTATCCAGTCTCTACCAAAACACCTCCAGTGAAGAGGAGGGAAACGTGGACCATTGATTGAATATTCTTACTCTCAAGAAGTCCTTCTTAATGTCTAATCTGTATTTAGATCCTTGAAGTTTCATCTTGTTAGTTCTAGTCTAGAGCAAATGAAAATAAATCTAAACCTTTTATAATGTGACAGCCTTTCAGATTCTTAAAAACCATCTATTCCACATCTTACCATCAAATGTTTTTAAACCATTCCTTATATGATTTGGATCAAAGATATGATGGTTCTTTTACCAATCTGATAGAGCTTTTGTAGACCTGCTCCATTTTATCACTGACTTTTAAAAACTGGGTTGTGCGGAATTGAACATAATACTCTAAGCAAGACTTAACAAAGGCAGAGAACAGGAGGATAATTATTCCCACAATCTGGATTCTATGCTCAAGATGTTTCTTGAGATGCCTTTGGCTTTCTTTGCAGTTACCTTACACTGTTGGGACAAATGAAACAAGCAACATTTTTAAAAAGTTATGATATTTATGTTGTTACTTACCAAGCACATCTAAATTATATTTAAAATAATAATAAAAAAATTCAATACCCAAGGCATGTCACAATTTTTGAGCACCTATATTGTTTGGAAATTGAAAGTTGAAAAATTTGACATGCCCTATGATGTGTTGAACATTTAACCCTCTAGTATATCTGAATCCATCTCACAATTATCCATTCTTGACCCAGATTTCCCCCTCTTCTATGTCCTACTTTCATTTTTCTTAATGAGCTGCATGAATTTACCTTTTTTCATTTTAAATTTAATCCTGTGTTTTTCTGCCCACTATTATAGCTGAAGACTTCTTGATTTTTCCATTCTCTTCCCAAGCCACTTTTCTTAGCTTTGTATTATCTATAAATTTGATAAGTGCTCCCTTAACTCTCTCATCAACATCTCACCTTCTCAAGATAGACATTTTCTTCAGCAGTTGCCATATATGATCAAGTCATTATTATCCGAACAATGATAGGTTAGACCGTGAGATTAGTGACTCGTTATAATATCCAGTTTATACTGAATTTTTGTCACGTCTCGGATAACTTTCTGGATTGGTGCCATGGCTCACCACTAAAAGGTTGAAAGTGGCCACAGGCCTCAAAGATGTTACAAACACTTCGTTTATCTGATTTATTTTATTTCAAGAATATCAGGATGATGTATCTTAAAAATTAAGTGTACAATGCTGTATTAACAGCATAAAACTTTAAATAACCCAATACAAAAAGCACCAAGAGACAAGATTAGCCATAGATATTACACATATATCTGGCTTTTCTGAAAGCCACAAAATATTACACTATCATTTTAAGTTGTGTATCTGACAGTACCTATCCTGAACAAATGGCTTTAGTGCAGATAGATTTGTAATAGCAATAGGATCAAGTGCAAATGTATCCACAGTGGTGAAGGTCAGAGAGCATTGCTTTGAATTTATTGCCATAAAAGTTACTACAGGAACTGGGATGGGAAATATGCTTTTTAAAAAAACTAGTGGAAACCAGGATTGGCATATTATATATAAGAGAATATAGCAGCTAATAATGCTGCCAATGTATAAGGAATAAATGTCGTTACTGTGCAAGCTCATTTTTGGTCCATTCATTTTTCATTTATTGATCACTTCTAAGTTTTATCACAATAATCTGCTTCCTTTTCCTCTCTCTTGCCACCTCAGTGACAAGTGCAAAAGCTGGCTTGCAGAAATGCAATTTAGGACCATGCATATGGTTCACCTACATCTCCCTGGTGTACCATTTCCTGCCTAAGCAGGGGGTTGGACTAGAATACCTCCATGGTCTCTTCTCTTCTCTTCTCTTCTCTTCTCTTCTCTTCTCTTCCCTTCCCTTCCCTTCCCTTCTCTTCCCTTCCATTCCATTCTATTCTATTCTATTCTATATTCTAGTTCTCAGTGAGTTCCTTATATAGATGAACTAAAGTGCAATGGCTTTTTCTTCCTTTGTGCATTCTGAAGTGTGGTCAAAGCATGTAAACCATATGTGTCTAACTCGATTGTGTCACATGACGTATTGTGATATATCGTGATGTTTTTTGCCTTTGTGGAGTCAAGATGGGAGTGGCCTGTATGTGACCAGAGGTGAGTTTCAGCAGATTCTGACCAAGACTGGAGCCCTGCCCCCATCTATTCTCTGCTTTCTGAGTCTCAGCTGATCGGGAGGAAATGGGGATTTTGCAGTAACCTTCCCCTGGAGTGGGGTGGGAATGGATTCAAGCCATACCCACCAAGTCACACCCAAAGAACCGGTAGTAAATTCAAAGTGTTGGTTATGACCTATAAAACCCTTTATGGCACTGGACCAGGATATCTGCGAGACCGTCTTCTGCCACACAAATCCCAGCAGCCAGTTAGGTCCCACAGAGTTGGCCTTCTCCGGGTCCCGTCGACTAAACAATGTCATCTGGCGGGACCCAGGGGAAGAGCCTTCTCTGTGGTGGCCCCGACCCTCTGGAACCAGCTCCCCCCCTCGAGATCTGGATTGCCCCCACCCTCCTTGCCTTTCATAAACTTCTTAAAACCCACCTCTGCTGTCAGGCATGGGGGAACTGAAACATCTCCCCTTTCCTATGTAGCTGTATGTATGATATGTTTGTGTGTATGCTTTTTTTATATACTGGGATTTTTAGGCTTTTTAATGTAAAATTGTTATTTTAAACTTTAATATTAGATTTGTTACTGTATATTGTTTTTATCATTGCTGTGAGCCACCCCAAGTTTGTGGAGAGGGGCGGCATACAAATCTAATAAATAATAATAATAATAATAATAATAATAATAATAATAATAATAATAATCTGCCAGTTTGACAGGCTGATTTAAATAGACAAAAAGGATGACTTAAACTTTGCATCTGTTTAGGAAAACAATTGTACTCTTTAAATCTCCTAAAAAAACTCCAAAAAGGATTTTGAAATTGTCTGTGGCATTCATCTCCCTGTATCACACTGCATAATATCCATTCAAATTATTTTGGCATCTTAAATGGAATTTTGCTGAGCTTGGTAATAAAACATAAGAGTGAAAAAGCAAATTACAAAAAACATGAAATAATGTCCCAAACAAAATGTCTAAAGTAATTTTATCACTCTAGCTAATGATAGCTAGATGGCCAAGGAATTAGTGAGTGTGTTTGTGTATAGAGTGTGTGAGAGAGAAAGACATGATAATTTTAACTTTCCAAAGCAAGTAGAAAGGAATGACTGCTACAAATCTGAACTACTATGTAATTGGATATCTTTATAACTTCTTACTGATTTTCTTCTACAAATATTTAAATCCTAATTGTCTAATATTATTTTATATTTTAAGGATTCTTCTGAAATCACATTTTATGTCAGTGGGGTCTGAGCAGCAATTCAATTTCACCTGGTTCTTTCTTTCAATTAGGCCTTTACAATCCCTAATTATTATTCTGCCAGCATAAAAATCACATGCTATTACTTGATAATGCCACTTCTTTTACAACAAGTAACATGTAGCTGTGTAAATTAAAACTGTAATTAACTCAGTTTAATGCTGAAACAGTGAATTTTTAAATTAAATTATTATTATTTCATTTTCAGTGGAAAGAGCCCGGTTTCTTCTCAGGGCATGGTGAGGTGAGGATACTTTTTTTATTCTTAAAATCTTGTCTTGATACATGATTATTTTGGTCTAAATTTATCATTGGAGAAAAATGGCCATTTGTTCTCTAAATTTTCAGCTTTCACACTTTGTTGTGTATGCTGAACCCCATAAAACAGTATGATGCCCGTGGGCTCTATCTCATTTCTGAGCCACTTTGACTTTTAGGCTGGTTCCTTTTCATGCTGGGAGAAAGATGCTGGAAATAAAATGGAGGCTGGAGGCCAGCAGTAGTTTGCTCCCAGTTTGCCCCAGTTCTAAGCACCAGCAGCACTGATGGCAAGAAGCTCCACCCACCCATCCGGGATGCTTCTGGTCATGTGCAGAAACATTGTGTAAGTGTAAAGTGACCGGATTTTAAGATTGGAAAAGAGGGGCACCATTGAGCATGCCGGGGAAGGGGGGGGGGGTGTAAAAAATTTTTTTGCCAAAAAAAATTAGCAAAGAAATTTCTTTCTTTCTTTCTTTCTTTCTTTCTTTCTTTCTTCTTTCTTTCTTTCTTTCTTTCTTCCTTCCATCTTTCCTTCCTTCCTTCCTTCCTTCTTTCTTTCTTTCTTTTTCTCTATTCCTTCCTCTTTTCTCTCTTTCTCTTCCCCGCTCTTTCTTTCTTTCTTTCTTTCTTTCTTTCCTTCCTTCCTTCCTTCCTTCCTTCCTTCTTTCTTTCTCTTTCTCTTTCTTTTTTTCTCTCTCTCTCTCCTTCCGTCCCTCTCTTTCTTTCTCTCCCTTCCTTCCTCTTCTCCCCTCCCTCCCCCCCCATGAACCCAGCGCCTTCCCCGGGGCTCAGTAGGCACTCTGGCCCAGGAGCACCTTTACCTGGAGAGAGAGGGTAGGGCTTCCACTCCTCCTTCAGGCTCAGAGGCCAATGGGTGAGATGTCTGCAGCAGAGGAGCCGCCCAGCTTCCCTGCCACGAACAAATAAGTCAGCCTGAAGTTTAATAAAGAAACAATACAGTAGAAACACCCTCCCACCCCCCACCCCAAAAAAGGATGTAGGAGAGAAGATCTGATGGAATTTACTGGGGTGAAAGAGACAAGATAAATATTAAGTTGGTTATCAAACTTAATTATATTTATTATTCAACCATTCATGACTTCTTCTGGAAGTTATACTCAAGGGGGGGAAAGCTTTTTAAGGGTTTAACTGTGTTAAACATCTCTGGATGTTGCCCAGCTTTAATATCTATCACTTTCAGATACTATGTCAGACTTTTGATATGATGCCTTCTTTAACTTCCCTTTATAACCTTTATTTTTAACATTAATATTTAACACATTTCTTATTTCAGTCAATCAACATGTTTCTCCCTCTGGATCCATGTATTAGGCAGTTCAGGTTGCTAGCCATTGAAGCCAGTCCAGAATTTTGTTGCAAGGATGGTCTCTCCACCAGCTGGGCTGTTCACCAGTTGGCTAGTGATAGTGTGTCTCTGAGTTTGTGATGCCAGCCAACAGCTTTGGGGAATTAGTATGGCTGTAACTTCAACTGAATCTGCCATAACACCTGGCTAAAGTAAGATCCACAGTGTTCATTCAACCAGCTTATAAGCCTTTAACAAGGGATAAACTGTTTAGGAACCAGATATGTCAAATTATCACATTTTATAATTTCTAAATATTTAACTTAGGGACAAGGATTGAAGGCTTCCTTCCTTCCTCCCTTCCTTCCTTCCTTCCTTCCTCCCTCCCTCCCTTCCTTCCTTAGTTGCCTTTAAACCAATGTGCTAAAATTGTATCTTCTTTTTTTAAAATCATATTCTACCCAGCTGAGTTTTTCAGATTGTCTAATTAGGAATAAGCAAATTGCAAATCCCCCTTCATCAAAAACATTGCACACGAGCTGAAGTTGGCAGACACTAATTATGAGAATGGGTTGCATAGACTCTCAGATAATAAATCAACTTGTGCAGATTGGGATAGGTTAGTATAGTAACTGAAATTTTACAGACAAACATGGGAAATATAATTCAGACTAAATAATATGCTAGCAATGTTCGGCATCCTCATAAATGTGGATGAGAGCTACCCCTGTAGAAACTGAGGCATGGCCTTCATTTGATCAGCTCCCTAGTGATCTCTGGAAGTCAGAAAAAAGAACACCTTGCCTAAAAAGGATTTTGACTTTCAAATCTGGTGCTTTTGTATATATTAGGGCTGTTTTAACAAAGTACTTTGAAGCACATGGGAGCACAGAGAAAGCACCCATCTGCAGCTGTTTAAAGCAGCCATGTCTTTTTCCAATAGACAGCTGTAGTGAGCAGCAGAATAATAAATGCAATCATGTTAAAGAGTTTTTATGTGTGTGCTCTCCCACTTTATGTACTACTTTTCTAAATTATTTGTGAAGCATTCCATAGCCATAATACTATTTTTTCTAGCTCTATGAATTTCCTTGGCCTATTGTTGAGTTTTGGGGTTTGTTTGGGTTTTTTCTAACTTTAAGGCATTGGTAAATTGTTATAACTGAAGTTATGCGTTTGAAATTGGTTTTTGTGTGTGTGTGTGTGTGTGTGTGTGTGTGTTTGTTTGTTTGTTTAGTATTAGATAATATATACAAGTACAAATATGTTTTGGATACATTAAATGAATATGAATAAAAGGGAACATTAGGACAGGGATGGTAGGCATGCTGATACACTTATGCAACTATGGGGGTGGGGGGAAATCCAGTAAATAAACCAACATAAAAAATGCCAAGTTTGGTAATCAAATTAACAAAAGCAACAAGTATGTCAGGTTGGATGTACCTGTTTTGCAAAACAATCTAACACACACAAATCTTACAAAAGCCAAAGTCAATGCAATTGTGTCTCTGGTACAACTAGATACCTGATTAGTCAGCAGATAAAACTGGGAAATAACTTCTTCAAATTTCTCCATGGTATCTTGATGTTCCCCAATAGGTTTTAAGGAGGGTGGCTTACCATCAGCAGTTTTCCTAAGTACTTCATTGATATTTTTCTCTTGCTGCAGCCCTAAAAGTCACTATTCATCAGTGTGTTGATTATCTCTCCTTAGTTGTCCACTGTAGTCTGAAATTAGCTAGCAGTTGCTGCCAATGTAATAACGGGGCCTTTATGAGATGGAGTAAGAAAAAAAAATACTTTGGCCATCTAATGAGAAGGAAATACTTCTGCCACCTAATAAAAAGGAAGGATTCACTGGAGAAGAGCCTAATGCTGGGAAAGATTGAGGGCAAAAGAAGAAAGGGATTACAGAGAATGAGGAGGCTAGATGGAGTCATTGAAGCAGTAGACGTGAGCTTAAATGGTCTCCAGAGGATGGTAGAGGACAGGAAGGCCTGGATGAAAGTTGTCCATGTAGTCATGATGGGCCAGATAAAACTTTGCAACTAACAACAAAAAGAAAAGGGGGAAAACCCTAAGAAATATCTTAAATGTTATGTTTTTTGAGAAATTAGCAGTCAGCAAATCCATTAATATTGCAGGTTGTGTATACCTATTTCCTTTGCTAGCTTTTTCCCATCACATACATCCTTGAGTAAGTTGTTGGGCAGGTTGAACAGCTGGGATGCCATAGAGCTAAGATACAACTTTCTAGAGCTAATATGTGATGTCATGTGCTAACTGATAATATTAATGCAAAAAAGCATGGCACATTGTTTAAGTCCTGAAAAACGTGTCTTCCATTTTGAATGTGTCTTCTTTATTTTCTAGTATGTAACTGGAATGTTACATCATGTCCAATGTTTTTCTTTTTTAATTGTATTATAAATAAAAAAACCCTTTTTTTAAAAAAAAGATAAAAGTTTAGGTGTGTTTTTTAAAAATACTATAGATCAGTTATCCCCCGAACAGTTTTTGGAGCTAATAACCATGATGGCTGGGAATTTTGTGAAGCATAGTTCCATTATATCTGGAAGGCATCATATTAGAGGAGGCTACAGGTCTTTTTTATTATGTGTCCTTCTTGCTCTCTGACCTTGTTTTATTTTCTTGTAGATGTTTCATTACCCAAACTAGGTGACATCATCACTGCTAGTCTTTCTTTTACTTCAAATTGTGGGACTTCTTGAGGCATTCCTAGTGGCAAGCATGGAGCTTGCCTCCACTGTGTGATTTTTCTCCATGGAGCATTATTAGAGTATCATAATACATAGTTTCAGATCCATGCAGGAAAGGAACTGAGTCCTTTGCAATTAGTCAACAGTGTTACTGGATGGTTTTCATCACATCAGGTTCCAGCTTCCTCCTCCTAAACTGAAGAGATTTTGTTCAATTGAAAATATTCCTTATTCTATAGAACAGAACAGAATAGAGGGAGAAGCTGTAATCTGGCATGATGGAGTGATATTTGCTCAGTGATATTGTAAATATTTGTGAAGCAGAACATTATGCTATTTCATAATGTTCTGCTTTACAAATATTTATAGTTTTCTGTGGATCTGAAATTACATCTAGAATTTATAGTTTTCTGAAGGTTGGACTAAATGGGAAATTATTTTAACAAAATATTTAAAATGCTTGTGGCTTCAGGGAAAATTTTGCTAGCAAACCAGGGAAGATTTTGGAAAAGATAATCAAGCAACGAAACAACCAAAAGCCAACATGAGTTTATCAAAAACAGATCATGCCAGACTAATCTTATAGCATTCTTTGACAAAGTGACAAAATTAGTGGACCAGGGGAATGCCATTGATGTGGTTGAAAGGCTTTTGACAAAGTAGACTATAACCTACTACTAAATAAAGTAGAAAAATGTGGGATGGACAGCAACACCACCAGATGGATTCAAAACTGGCTAACCAACCGCACTCAACGTGTAGTGCTCAATAGAACTGCATCTACATGGATGGATGTATTCAGTGGAGTACCCCAAGACTCTGTTTAAGACCCAATACTATTCAACATCTTCATCAATGACTTGGACAAGGTGATAGATGGGGAACTTATCAAATTTGCAGATGACACCAAACTGGCAGGAATAACCAACGCTCCAGAAGATAGATGCAAAATACAGAAGGATCTTGACAAACCTGAACAATGGGCACTATCTAACAAATTAAAATTCAGTGGTGAAAAAAGTGAGGTTTTACATTTAGGCAAGAAAAACAAAATGCACAGGTACAGTATATGTGGTACATTGCTCAACAGTAATAACTGTGAGAGGGATCTTGGAGTCCTAGTGAATAACCATTTAAATATGAGACAGCAGTGTGCAGCAGCTGCCAAAAAAGCCAACACAGTTCTAGGCTGCATCAACAGAGGGATAGAATCAAGATCACATGAATTGTTAATACCATTTTATAAGGCCTTGGTAAGGCCACACTTGGAATACTGCATTCAGTTTTGGTCGCCATGATGCAAAAAGGATATTGAGACTCTAGAAAAAGTGTAGAGAACAGCGACAAAGATGATTAGGGGATTAGAGGCTAAAACATATGAAGAACGGTTGCAGGAACTAGGCATGGCTAGTTTAAAGAAGGACCAGGGGAGACATGATAGCAGTGTTCCAATATCTCAGGGGTTGCCACAAAGAAGGAGTCAACCTATTCTCCAAAGCACCTGAGGGTAGAACAAGAAACAATGGGTGGAAACTAAACAAGGAGAGAAGTAACTTAGAACTAAGGAGACATTTCCTGACAGAATAAATAATCAGTGGAACAGCTTGCTTCCAGATATTGTGAATGCTCCAACATTGGAAGTTTTAAAGAAGATGTTGGATAGCCATCTGTCTGAAATAGTGTAGGGTTTCCTGCCTAAGCAGGGGGTTGGACTAGAAGACCTCCAAGGTCCCTTCCAACTCTATTGTTGTTGTTGTTGTTGTTGTTGTTGTTGTTGTTGTTGTTCTTCTTCTTCTTCTTCTTCTTCTTCTTCTTCTTCTTCTTCTTCTTCTTCTTCTTCTTCTTCTTCTTCTTCTTCTTCTTCTTCTTCCTCTTCCTGTTGTTGTTGTTGTTGTTGTTGCTGTTGCTATTATTATTATTATTATTATTATTATTATTATTATTATTATTATTATTTCTACAAAACGGAAATCATAAAAACTACCAATTCTTCTATCAGCTGCTTATGGACTTTTATAAAATTGCTAGTTATGTCAGAAGAAAAAGCATATATTAATCACGTGTATTACAGTTATAGTGGTAGAAATGAAGTTTCTGTGTGATTGCTATCTAAATAAATAAATGGTACACCTTTTCTTCTCTTACCAAAGGTCAAGCCCCCATTCCAGAATTATTTAAAATTGGATCACATACTGCTACTACTACTTACTGCTGTTATTGTGAACCACAGCTTCAGTTTTTATCATAAAATTCATTTCCTCCATAATTAGATATTTTTCTGAGATTAAATCCAGAAGATAGAAAAGTAAAATTGAAAGTTACAATTGGTATACACTCAGTTGTCATTTCAATATTTAGATATAAGGAAATGCATAGTTTACTGCAATAATTAATACATTTGAACATTTTTCACCCTTGTCCTCTCCTCCTCCTCCTCCTTCCTCTTCTACTCATTGTTAGCTATTAACTGCCAAATGCAAAAATATCCCAGTGCTGTTTCTCTTTAAAAAATTCAGGCTATTAATAAATTATAAGCTTGCAACATTTAAAATACATAAATGACAGCAGAAAAGAGTGGTTTATTTCTGTAAAAGGGACTGCTTGGGAGAAATGTTTTTCTAAACTGAGGCATAGAAAGGATTTAGAAAAGCAGCAGTATATGAATATTTTTAATAAATATAGATAATCTAATGAATTTAAATATTACCAATTATTCATAAGGAAACCAATGCATGGGACTGACTCATGGAAGTTGAAAAGAATAAAGTTTAAAAGCAGGTATCAATTTAAATTCTTCTTCAAAAGAAATATATGATAAATCTCAATTTAGTGATTCTGAACCATGCATATAATATTATATATATGTCACATGTTTTTTGCTGAATTTGAAAATTAAGGGAGACTAGGATAGATCTATTTCGGCCTTATTTTGGCCTCATCAGCTAGCCATACCCACTGGGACTTGAACCTGCAACCTTTGCCTTGTAAGGCAGAGAATTATCCTCTAGGCTACAGTATCCAATCCCTTCAGCTCTGCACCATGGAAGGGTTACATATTTTTGTGTCGAATCACCCTGGTGTATTGAAGGAACACCACAGCTCCTTATTTGCCTCTCGGCCCAACCCAGGGCCATTTCCAAGGCAGTTAATTTTATTGATAGCCGACAATTCTATCTGTATGTGTCACATGTTTTTTTGCTGAATTTGAAAATTAAGGGAGACTAGGATCTCTCTCTCTCTCTCTCTCTCTCTCTCTCTCTCTCTCTCTGTGTGTGTGTGTGTGTACTAAGGTGGATTCCACTTGATAAAAAGCATCCACAAAAGAAACCTAAAACAAAATGGAGAAATGATATCAGCAAGTATTACAGGCCCAACTGGCAAGACTGTATGGATTGGAAACATGCAGAAGAGGCCTTCATCCTGCAGTAGATAGACAATGGTTAGAATGTTGATGATGATGATGGCGACAAATATACCACATATACACTGCAGAGACAGGTGGTCCAACAAATAGTCTGGATTTATAACCAGTAGGAATTATAGCTGATAAAGAGTAACTTGTATTGCACCGAGAATCCTAGTGAGCAATGCTATTCAGGAAGCAGAGGTGTTACTTGGCTTTACTGTGATGTGCCCAAACTGCACTCTGAACCAGTGGCAGGTTTTGAATACTCTTTCAGGGCAGCTCTACATATAGAGCACAATACACCAATCAAAAGGTGGCTAAAACATAAGTGATTGAGATTGGTAAAGTAATCTGTTGCATTATAATTTACTACAAACTGGAAATGTCTGTTTACCAGATAGCAATTGCATTTAGACTTATATATTGCTTCATAGTGTTCTGCCGGGCTCTCTGGTAGAAGCCTGCCGAAAATTCAAGGGTACAAATTTCACACACACACACGTTTGAAAATTCAAAACAATGTTCTTTATCACAAAATTCAAAAGAAACAAAGCACCCTTTTTCTATTGCAAAGAGCACTCTTCCACAAAACAACCTTGTAGGCTGTACAAGTCCCTTAATCAGTCCTTAAGTACTTAGCTAGTAGCTGTGAAGAAACGTCACAGCCCTCCTTCCAACGAAGTGAAGCACACACACACTTTACTCTGCTTTGGTGTCAAAGGTGTGAAAAATCCACAAACAAAGTTCAGAAACAGCAAGGCACGATCCTGAAGAACTGCGATCAGATAATCTTCCACAACGGCCAAACTAGCACGCTGCTATTTATAGCAGCAGCTCTAATTACTGGAGCGCCACCCAAACACAGGTAGCCTCTCTTATCTCCTGTAATACTTCCTCAATTGGTCTCTTCGATGCATAATTCTGCGCCTGCGTGGGTCTAACACTTCGTCCTGTGAATCGACCGAAGATAATGGAGATTGGCTTCCTGAGCTGTGTGCCAAGCCCCCCTCTTCCAAGTCACCCCCACCTTCTTCTTCGTCTGAGGAAACTGCACTCCCTGACTCTGCCGGCAACAAAACAGGCCTAGGAGATGTTGCCATTTCCCCTGCCTCTACCTCCACATTCCCTGGGGCAGGAGCTGGGCCAAAGCCAACCACAACACATAGTGTTCTACAACTCTCTCTAAGCAGTTTACATGGTCAGCATATTGCCCTCAACAATCTGACCATGTTTTATTGATGGAAGGCTTAGACAACTTTGAGCCAGTGAGAATAGAACTCTCATTGAGCAGTGAATTAGTTTGCAATACTGCATTCTAGTCACTGTGCCACCGTGTCACTTTTCTTTATGTCTATCACATAGAACATCAGAAGAAATAGAATCATTCCCTATTTCGTAAAGACTAAACATTGCTACCCATTGTTTGCACATCCCCATTATTGGGATATTTGACAGACAACATGCAAATTAATTGGCTATGTGAACTGGGTGCTGGAAGTAGAGTTTGAGAATGAATTTGGAAAACCTATTTGAATTTGCCCCTAGAATCATGTGAGCTTTGATCTATGGCATGAGGATTACTTTTCTTCCATCTTGCCTAGGTAGACTCACCAACATGGCTTATGCTCAAGGGTCGGCTACTGCCCGGATGGGGAGGAACGCAGTGGAGTAGTGAAAATGGAGCTCCATCCCAGAGCATCCAATTTGTACTGAAAGATGTTGAAAGAAAATGCAGGGTGTCCTGCATAAGTCACGCCCACAGTGTGGTAGTAAAAATTTTGGTAACCCTTCACTGCTTATGCTGCAGTGAATCAAAATTGTACACCACTTTCAACAAAAATGTTTGAACATGTGCACTGAGATGATAACGTTGACTAGCAATCAATCGTGGATTCTTGTCAACTCTACAGCAAATTATGATCAGAAGTAGGAGCAATATTATTAAGTTAGAATTTGAAAGACTCTTGGCTTTGCTTGCTGAAATGTTTCATATAATTACGGTAAATTCATGGCAATACATTAGACAATATGTTCCTAAGCTCTCAGGTTCAACCAGTGATATGGTGTTTCCTGGGAGAAAATACCTGCCTGAAGAAATTGAAGAACCACAGCTTTATGTAGATAGACAATGCCATGCTTGGTGAACCAGTGATTCAGTCTAGATCATCTTCCCATGTTTCTTTCTTTAAGTATAAATGCTTGTAGGTAAATGCACATATCACATAAATTACTTTCTGTATTTGTAGCAATGGATAAGTTCCTCCAATATATTCTAGAACAAATTCAGATTTAGCAACAAGATGTTGCATTCTGTCTTGATGAATAAAATTGTAGATGTTCTGTTGGTCAAGACATGTGGTCACATTCACAGTTTTGAATACAAAATGTTTTAATGTTTAAAATACAATGCGTGAACAGGTTCTTTGGTGTGAATAAGTAAAGGAAATAACCGAGTGAAAATGAAAACATTCAAATATTGACAGACTCAAATATTAAATGACTCAAGATGGGTTAAATTCAACCATAATGTCTAACAATTAACCATTGGCTTGGTGAGAATTCAAACATTGATGCCTTAAACCGCAGAGGCAGTCACATGATTCCAAAGTTGGTTCTGTTTTACATGTTCACTGTAATTTTGAAATACCATTCCACTCCTGTTTCATTAAATGGTAAAGCCTTTTCTCAATAAATACTAAAATGCTTATTTCTGTGAATTTGGGCTGATTCACACATGTACACAATTGCTTGACTTTTTGGTGCTTGTAATTGTGTGAACTCACAGCTGCAAGGAAATATGGTTGAGGTAATGTTAGCACGAACAGCAGTGATAGCTTCTCCTTCAATTCACTAACAGATGCAAACATGAAGAGATCCATATGAGAACCTGCTTTTACTGACATCAAATGTGCAGATACAATTTGCCAATCATTACAAAATCCACAACAACGACAGAGCAAGCATCTGATACTAATTGATATAATAAGGTCTTCCATGATAGCTGAGATCAGGAAGAGTTTTGGAAATGTGAGGTATTTAATTTGGGCTGAAACATTCATATGGCAAAAAAAAGCAATTTCAAATTGCTCATGTTTTTGTCAGAAATAACAGAAGCAAAACCATAAAATGTGATACTCTATGTACTAAAGTATAAGAAGTAAACTCTTCATTGCTTACATTAATAGGAATGGATGCAAAAAAAATGATATTTATAGTAATTTCCCTATAAGTCCATAGATCCTAATTTCCAAAATAGAGAAATAGCCTTTAATAAATGCATCTGCAACATTGTTGTTTGGTTAAATGTGGGGAAAAGAGGGGGGAAAACTCCTTAAAAATAAGTCAAATGTTTATTTCTGTAGAGATTCTGTAGAGATGAGATAAGCAAGTAGGACAATCTGGCATTTATATGCAATGCTATGAGGTAGCAAAATTTTGCAGCAATGGAAAAAAATGGATGCCCTGCAGATTTATCTGTGCTCTTATTCAGTTTCAGCAGTTTGCTGTATATGCTGGTGATAGAAGAATGAACTGTGACATTTATCCATATATATACATAAATATATATGGATGCACCTCAGGATCCTATATATATATATATCACCAGTGCTAGTTGAACAGTACTGGTTAAAACTTGACTTTTGAATGCTGTTCAAGGTGAAAGTGTCATCTGTAAAGCCCTTCATGGCACAGGGCCTGAGTATTTGCATGGCCATCTGTCTCTTTATCTCGGTCCATCCTGTAACATTCAACAGGGTTGACATGCTCATCAATTAATCAAGGGCACCTTATGGAATCCAGGAGTCCCTGGAAGACAGGACTCTTCCCCCCAGGTACTGGGTCAGTTGTGAGCTGTAGAATTAGACTCCAATGTAATATGCTTTATTATATCATTTTCAATGTCTCTTGCTACCTGGCCACAATTGCCTGGTGAGTGGTTGACCATAAAATTGGATGGACAACTGAACAAGTCTACGGAGAGGGCGGCATACAAATCTAATAAGTAATAAGAAGTAAGTAAGTAAGTAAGTAAGTAAGTAAGTAAGTAAGTAAATAAATAAATAAATAAATAAATACTTTGTAGAGGCAACACCTTTTTAGGATTGCTTAATTTGAAACAAGATTTATAGTGTCCCTATTATGGTGCAGTAGTGTGGACAAATAGATCTTCAATGGGAGAGGAGGGGAGGGGAAGAAACAAGGCTTGTGCATGAATGCTATTTTTGATATGTGATAAATATTCCTGAAATAGGAATAGTTCCCAATTTCTACTGAATTTCAATTTTCATCAGCTCTAGAAAGAAGAATCACTGGAACTGATGCAAGATGTCACCTTGAAGGTTATATGTTTCTTCTCATTGTTCTTGTAGGGCTGTCAAACTCAAAGCCCACGGACTGGATGCATCACGTGCTGGCCATGCCCATGCCCGGTTTAGTGAAGGGGGAAAAAGTCCCAACACATCACGTGATGATGCCGTGATGCCATGAGTTTGACACCCCTGTTCGAGCCGAACTGTTTTCTCCATTTCAGATGAATTCCAAATTATATCCAGGAAAGCAAGAATGACAGCCATTGAATCAAACAAGGATATCCAATTATATGCATTGCCATTAGCTATGTTTCCAAAGTTTAAAAAAACAACAACGCATTTTATTGTGAGCAATTTCTATTTTTGTGGCATTATGACTGGTTGCACAGTTGAAAGGATGGATAAGTTGATTAAATGCAGTGGTGGAATAAAAGGAAAATAGATTTTAAACATTTGTGCATGAAATTTTTTACTTATCATTTTTCAAATAATATAGCTTTCCCAGAGTTTCTGATGCAGCCTTTTCAAGGGGAAGTCGGAGATTAGGACCGCCCCCACCCTCCTCGCCTTTCGCAAACTCCTTAAAACCCACCTCTGCCATCAGGCATGGGGAAATTGATTCCCCCGGGCTGTTCCTGCTTCATGTATGGTTTCTGTCTGGGATGTATGACTGTTTTTATATTAAGGGTTTTAAATTGCTTTTTAACTATTGGATTTGTACTGTGTTTTTTGCTGTGAGCAGCTCCAAGTCTCCGGAGAGGGGCGGCATACAAATCTAATAAATAAATAAATAAATAAATAAATAAATAAATAAATAAATAAATAAATAAATAAATAAATAAATAAATAAATAAATAAATAAATAAATAAATAAATAAATAAATAAATAAATAAATAAATAAATAAATAAATAAATAAATAAATAAATAAATAAATAAATAAATAAATAAATAAATAAATAAATAAATAAATAAATAAATAAATAAATAAATAAATAAATAAATAAATAAATAAATAAATAAATAAATAAATAAATAAGTCACAATTTTATATTCACTTCTGTGTAAAGGAATTTTCTTTTTTATACCGTCTGGACCATTAGATATTTGTACTAATCGTTCACTGTCCAAATATTCTGGACTACAGTGATCCCCCGTTTATTGCGTCCCCAACCATTGCGAACAGGGTACTTCGCTATTTTTCAACCCGGAAGTCAAAATACCATCTACGCATGCGTGCCCGTTTTTTCTATGGGCACGCATGCGTAGATGGCAACCGGGAGATCAGCTGCTGGGCGGCTTCCCTGGGTCTTCCCCCTCTTGCTGGCGTCAGCGAGGAGTTTCCCCACCGCCCACGCAAACTCCTCGCTGCCGCCCGCCCTTCGCCCGCCCACGCCATTCATTCTCGCCGCTTTCGAGCTGAGTCCTGAAGCGAATTCGCTCCAGGACTCAGCTCGAAAGCGCTGAGAGCCAGCGTGGACAAGCCGTTCGCTGGCGCTGGCTATCGGCGCTTTTGAGCTGAGTCCGGAAGCGAATTCGCTCCCGGACTCAGCTCGAAAGCGCCGAGAGCCAGCGTGGACAAGCCGTTCGCTGGCGCTGGCTATCGGCGCTTTTGAGCTGAGTCCGGAAGCGAATTCGCTCCCGGACTCAGCTCGAAAGCGCCGAGAGCCAGCGTGGACAAGCCGTTCGCTGGCGCTGGCTCTCGGCGCTTTTGAGCTGAGTCCGGAAGCGAATTCGCTCCCGGACTCAGCTCGAAAGCGCCGAGAGCCAGCGTGGACAAGCCGTTCGTTGGCGCTGGCTATTGGCGCTTTTGAGCTGAGTCCGGAAGCGAATTCGCTCCCGGACTCAGCTCGAAAGCGCCGAGAGCCAGCGCCCCCCGGACCCCCAACCCGGGTTTGGGGGGCTGCTAGGAAGCCCCCCATGCCGGCGGCAAACAGCCGCGCCGCCCCCAATCTTCGGCTCCTCGCTAGCGCTGTGGGAGTAAAAACACCATCTGCACATGCGCAGATGGTGTTTTTACTTCCGCAGCGCTACTTCACGAAAACCCGCTCGTTGCGGGGGGTCCTGGAACGGAACCCTCGCAACGAGCGGGGGATCACTGTATATGAATAATGCTGCATCTATTTCAAAGAGAATGTGAAATAAATCCTTCACATATGAACTTGGGCAAGTTCAGATCTACTACCTTCATTGTGTATTATTGTGTATTGGACAAAATTAAATAAATAAAATAAAAAGTTCAGAATCTCTTGCCTATTAATTAAAAAGGACTTCCCCCCCCAGAAGACCTTTGAAAGTTGGTTGAAAGACCTTTGAAAAAGATTCCACAAAGAAGATGGGATCAAGATATTTTCCAAAGCACAAGAGGACAGGACGAGAAACAATGGATGGAAATTAATTAAGGAGAGAGGCAACCTAGAATTAAGGAGAAGCTTCCTAACAGTGAGGACAATTAACCAGTGGAACAGCTTGCCATCAGAAGCTGTAGGTATTTTATCACTGGAGGTTTTTTAAAGCAGAGACTGGACAGTCACTTGACAGAAGCTGTAGGTATTTCATCACTGGAGGTTTTTTAAAGCAGAGACTGGACAGTCACTTGACAGAAATGGTATAAGGGTTTTCTGCTTGAACAGGATTGGATTAAAAGGCCTCCCTTCCAGCTCTATTCTGACTGATTGGGAAAAAAAAGTATTACTACTTTAAGAAGGACACTCATTAAACTACAAGCATTCATTAGTGACCTTTAAAATTACAACAGCACTGAAAAAATGTGACATGCCCAGTCCTCACATTTATATTAGATTGCTTGGCCACCAGTATATACTTATGAGTGTTGTGTGATTGCCATTTGAGATCATCCCAGCTGGCTTCCAGAAAAAGAAGGTCAAGGGGGGAAGCTAGATTTGCTTAATAACCATGTGACTCAATGAAAACCACAGTGATTTACTCAACAACTCTGGTAAAAAAAATATAATAATCATAAAATCAGGTGTGACATTTTTAGAACCAAGCTACACTAGCCTGACTTTGAGGGACATTGATTCATGTATATTGATGTACCATATTTTTGGAGTATAAGACGCATCTTTTTCTTCCCTGAAAAAGGCTGATAATTTGGGTGCATCTTATACTCTAAGTGTAGCTTTTTTCAGCCATAACTATCTACTAAGTATCTTCCCAGCTCTTACCTTGCAGCAGTGAAGGGCTACCAAAGTTTTTACTACCACACTGTGGGCGTGGCTTATGCGGGACATCCTGCATTTTCTTTTAACATCTTTCAGTGCAAATTTGGTGTTCTGGGGTGGAGCTTCATTTTTGCTACTCCACTGGGTGTGTCGTCCCCCCCCCATCCAGGCAGTAGCCCACCCTTGCCTTGCAGCCTCTTTCATTGTTACTCTCTGCCAAGAATGTTTTCCAAACCCTGTCTTTATAGGGTTTTTTTTCATTGTTTTACTTGCTCTGAATGTTTCCTTCCAACCCTAACCAGGTGCTAATAATGTTCCCAGCTCTTATCAGCTTGCAAGCTTTGATTGTTACTCTCTGCAAATAATATTTTCCAAACCCTAAGTCTTTGTAGTCTTTTTTTTAATTGCTCTAACTTGCTCTGAATAAGTTTCTTTCCAGCCCTAACCAAGTGCTAATAATGTTCCCAGCTCTTACCAGCTTGGAAGCTCTTTCATTGTTACTTTCTGCAGAAGAATGTTTTCCAAGCCCTAAGTCTTTGCAGGGTTTTTTCCATTGCTGTACTTGCTCTAAATTTTTATTTCCAGGTGCTACTGATGTTCCCAGCTCTTATTGCTTTACAAGCTCTTTTATTGTTACTCTCTCTGAATATTTTTTTTAAAAGTCCTAACCAGGGGATAAAATAATGTGTTGGCTAAAGATGCTAGCCAGATGAATACTTGGTAAGCAGATTCTTTTTCCTATTTTCCTCCCCCAAAACCAAGGTGCATCTTGTACTCCGGTGCATCTTATACTCCAAAAAATATGGTAATAATTATTGCTAATGAACATGATCCAGATTGGACTTTCCAACCTTGGGTCCTGCTGGGTTGAAATTATAGCTCTCTGAGTTCCAAACCAGTTTTAGTCATGCAAATTGGATCTTCGGGGACTTGCCAAATTGGCACCTTGAAAGGGCAGCAGACAATCAAAGTACGTAAAATATGAGTTTGTCTTACTGAGATACTTTTCTGAATCTTTGAAACTTTCTTATATTTAATGTTGCACCAGTTCTTCTCTTGAAACATTTCAAAGATAGCTGTAGGACTTAGCCCTTAGACTTATATACTGTACAGCCCTTTCTAATAGGTTTACAGAGTCAACATATTGCCCCCAACAACCTGGGTCCTCATTTTACTGACTTCAGAAGGCTGGAAGGCTGAGACAATCTTGAGCCAAGAATCAAATGCCTGGCAGTGATCTGGAGCTAGCCTGCAATGCTGCATTCTAACTATTTTGCCAGAAGAGCTCCTAAGAATCCTTAGTAATCATTTTTGCATATTCAGTAAGAACCATAACTTATTTTCTATTTTATTTTCATAATTTGCCCAATTTGTACAGTTCTGTAACTCAACCTCAATTATTTCAGTTAGAAGCTGGTGAACAGTAGGACTGAAGATACATTTTGTACAGAGAGATCATGTGTTATGTGATACATAGAATATGTGGGTATTGGCAATTTCAAGGAAAGCGTAATATAAATGCACCCCTCTCTTACTAGAAACCTTATTTTTGTGCTGCTGGTGTTTTCTGCAACCAGAATTATTTCATTGATAGAAAGTATCTGCTTCTATTTATCTAGAATGAACTCCTTTTGGAAGAACATACAGGTTGAATTATCATTTCTTTTTTCTAAGAGAATAAAATTTGTCCTAACATTCAGAATAGACCACTGAAATAATGAATAAAAGAAAGGTTCATTTTTTCCCAATAAGTTGTTTTTACTGTACATTTTGTAGCAAAAGAAGAATGGAAAAGAAAATATTTTGATCACAGGGATGCCATTTTCTAAAACTTCAAATAGGAAACATGACGGATAACAGGATCAAATACATAGCCATGTCACAATATATCTCTGAGCTGAGCTTTTTCTTGGAAACAAAAACAGAGATTGTATATGAGTGTTCTATTCACTGTTTTACAATTCTTTTCAGTACAGACCCTTTGGAAAAAAAATACTGTGCAATTTCAGAAAGAGCTTCCCAATGGACGAACCTTTGGGAGCAAATAAATACAAAAGAGGATTATAAATTATAGGCTGTGGCTCTAAAGGCCGACACTTCACTTCTGCCATTGAGTATTACTTTGGGAGGGCAAAATGTGTGCATTCCCAGCTCTTCCAGATCCATTAATGTGTTTGATTATCACTTAAAAAGGCATAAAAAGGTAGCCTCAAATGGAGAAGGGTTTCAACAAGAAAGACAAGCATGTGAACATGATGAGGGACAAAGAGAGACTATGTAGCACTGTTCAATTTGGGCCCCTCCTAGTCTACACTGCATTTTCCAGAGCTCATGAGGAATATTCTCATAATCAAACTTGGAGTTTCATGTGAGGCTAAAGATTTCATGTCCTTCTTCTGATTGACATGATGATATGCCAACTTGTGGTACTTGATATGAAGGTATGGATCTCCCCCTCCCCATCTTCTAATATTTATGAGTTGGGGATTTTTTCCTTGTTTGCTGATTAAATAGTAATTTTGGAAGCTTGGTCAGAAATAGGGACGTTTTTCTCCTTTCTCCTCCAGGTTATAAAAACTGAATTTCTTTCTTCTGCTACGACACTAAACTCCCTTATAGTCTTAATAACCTATGGCCACCTGTTGATGAATAAAATAGACTGAAAACAATGACAGCATCTCAATTATTAATAACTTTTAGATTTCCTTTTTTTAAAAGTTATGACAAAGGAAAGAAAGGCAGTGAGTATGGACTGGTGGATTTTTTTCCCCCAGAGAGGAGAGAATCTTTAGTGGCAAGATCTTGCTTTTAATCTTAATGTTAATTTGTGTGTTCAGGGTTTCTTTTTTCCAGATATATTGGTTATGTAGTGGCAGCTGAGGTTATCCCCTTGTTAGTTTTGTGTCCACTGAAATGTGCATCTCAGACAATGAGAAAATGAAGACAAACACAATTATCCTAAGAGTTGAATAGACATTTCTTAACCAGCATTAATCCTCTTTCAATTTTGTTACACAGTTCACTGGGAAATCAGGATAGCACTGAACGTTTCCAGTGAATTGCTCGAGACGTTCACACAGATATAAATAATATGTTGAGAGCATACCACCATCTCCTTACACACATGCACACATCCTATAAACCTCATAACTTCTTTTACTCCACTTGAATTCTTTATCTTAATATTTATTGACCAATACGTGGCTGAATGTGTGTGTGGTTTTTTTTTTTTCTCCTTCTATCACATTTATGGCCTTTTGAACTCATGGACTTGGTTATGTTTGGTAGGACTAAGAATGGAATGGAGGGCAGCTTCTATTTACACTGTGCTTTCCATGACCCACTCCGAGCTTCCATAAGTTCCCTTTGATTCTGTCAGGTCACTGTCATTGTACTGTAAAAGCATACCATTTACTGACAAACTACGTTTTGTCCAAATGTTTGTGATCTTTTTGGGGTAGTTGCAACACTGAGAAGTGGAAAAGTCCCCCATGTCAAAAGAATGGCTACGTTTAGTTTTACCCTCCAGTGGCAACATTAGGAGGCTGCGAAATTTGGATTCCTGCTGACCCAAAAGTGGCTCCTTGTCTGAGTGACGAACCACTATGGAAGTTCTTGAGTCTATTGTTTCCTCCTTTTTCTGACACTTCAGGTCCAGAGAGGCAAAAGCTCCCATGAGCCGGTCAATATTGTGATGCTTTGATCTTGATGGGGGCCTCCATTTACTGGACAATGTGCCCTGCTCACTTTGGAGGCTATAGCCATCACAGTCACGGCTGTTCATGGAACTAGAGGAAGAAGAGATGCTGCTGTGTGCCGACTCACAGTTAAACTCCATGAGTTCATTCCTTACCACAACTTTTGGATTCACTTGCGGCAGGACTCCGTTCTGGACAGGTTGAGATCCATTGGTTTGAGAATAGACATTGCTAACATTGGCCATCTTGCCAGGATTGTTGTTGCAAACTTTGTACCGCACCATAAGTATGATGATAAATACCAGCAGGGTAGCCACAATGATGCCTCCAATGATTAAAATCATGGTGCCACCTAGAAAGTGGCTGTGCATGGACTGGCACGTCGTATAGTCCTCTTTGGTGTAGAACTGGGCACAGCCTACAATGTTGGTAGCAGTAAGTGTTGTGGCCGTATCATCCCACAGGGCCAGAACACAAAGATCATAGCCTGTTCCAGAAACCAGGTTATTCACCATGAAGGCTTTATTTGTAGCTGGAATCATCCTTGAAGAGAGAGAAAAAAGAATAGCATTAGATTAATTTGCCAGAGAAACATAGACTGGCAAGACAGAGGCAACTGTGAACTTCAGAGAAGTTAACTAATGGCAATAACAGGTACAGCATTTGAATTCTATTTTTTTACACCTGAGCATACAAACACAACAATCTTGTTTATTTCTGAATACATGATTTTAAACCACTCACTCTGCCACCATATCTTGGGATTCCTCCCCAAGGTACAAGAACTGGTCCTTAAAAGATTAGAGGTATTTTCACCTTGGTTAGGTAGATCACATAGCCCAACTTCCTTGTTGGTATTCAGTCCGCATACTACATATCATAATGCCTCAAGTCCCAAATTGACAAAGCACAAGCATTCAGAATACAAAGAAGAGACGTTGCTTCAAAATCTAATAAGATTATCAAAATATACATTACAAGCTTTTATTGCAGATAGGTTATTAGTGCAGAATGTGTTCTATTGTCTACTTTTAATTATTTTAGCATTGTGAGCTGTCAAATCTATTGGAGTGGGCACTTACAATAAATCAGGAGAAATAAATGCATTTGTTTGTTTAATCTGTATGCTGCCTGACTCCTTATGACACCGGGCAGCATAAGTAAAGTTATGATTGCTATATAAGGTTATGGCTAGGGATGGGCAGCAGGCAAGACAGGATGGAATGCAGTACCACCAGCGGAAATGAAGCTATGTGCCAAGCTCCAGCTGACTATCCCCCCCTCCCATCCTTCTCTTCCTCCTCGGAAAGCGGCAGGGAGACCAGCATTGGCAGGAGTTGCAGGGGGCCCATTTCCTCCCCCCTCTTTTCTCAACAGCACCCATTCACCTAGCTACCTAGTCTGAGGCAGGGAGTGACCCAGGAAGGAGAGCGTGGGAAACATGAAGCAAATTGTCACCCCGGAGAGCAACACTGGTGAGGTTGTAAGTCAAGGACTTAACAGTTCACTTGAACGATAAAGATTGTTCAAGCCACTCCTGCCTGGCCACATGGCCAGCAAGCCACTCCTACCCAGTTACATGACCATCAAGCCACACCCACAAAATAAGCCACACCTGCAGTGTGGCAGTAAAAATTTTGGCTGCCCATTACTGGTTATGGCTATATCCTGCATATAAGCTTGGCGTCAACCATACCTTCATAGCATTTTCCAATGATTTGGTGCTTCTTATGAGATACAGGGCAGGCGGGGCTTCCACTTACCGGCCACTACCAGTATGCCCTCCAGGATTGTCAAAGATGCGTAACCATCTGGCGTGCGGGCAGACACCCATTGGTACGAGATTTGGCTTCTCTTGCGTGTGAGATTTTTCTGTTTTGGGCCAATTACTTTGCTTCCATGCATACGCAGAAGCAAAAAAATCCCCAAAAATCAGCAATATCACAGATGAGCAAGAATCCTCACGTGAAATTTCACTTGCTGCCCATGCGCAGAAGGCAAATCTCTTTTTAATTTTTTTTATAAAGGTAAACTTTATTTAAACACACAAAATACAAACAAACTCCCCAGAAAAGGAGGGAAAAAATTAAAAGTTGGACATTTTTGTGACGTGCCTGTAGTACAAATCTAATGGTGCTTATTTACTATTACATAAATTATATTTACATATATACATCGAGTTTTGGCAAAGATCTTATTCTGGTTTTCCTTTTGTGACTGATTCTCTGACATTTACTTCCCATATTATCTAATATTTATTAATTCTCTGATTTTACCTCCCCCCCCATTTTTTTCATCCAGTGATAATGGACAGTTAATGTACTCTTCCTCATCTATATTATTATTATTATTATTATTATTATTATTATTATTATTATTATTATTATTATTATTATTTATTAGATGTGTATGCCGCCCCTTTCCGTAGACTCGGGGCGGCTCACAACACAATAAAAACAGTTCATAACAAACCTAATAATTTACAATTTAAAATACTAAAAATCCCCATTATTAAACAGACATACATACAAGCATACCATACATAAATTGTATAGGCCAGGGGGGAGATATCTCAGTTTCCCCATGCCTGATGACAAAGGTGGGTTTTAAGGAGTTTACAAAAGGCGAGGAGGGTAGGGGCAGTTCTAATCTCTGGGGGGAGCTGGTTCCAGAGAGTTGGGGCTGCCACAGAGAAGGCTCTTTCCCTGGGGTCCGCCAACCGACATTGTTTAGTTGATGGGACCCGGAGAAGGCCCACTCTGTGGGACCTGATCGGTCGCTGGGATTCGTGCGGCAGAAGGCGGTCTCGGAGATATTCTGGTCCGATGCCATGAAGGGCTTTAAAGGTCATAACCAACACTTTGAATTGTGAACGGAAATTGATCGGCAACCACTGCAGACTGCGGAGTGTTGGTGTAACATGGGCATACCTGGGGAAGCCCATGACTGCTCTCGCAGCTGCATTCTGCACGATCTGAAGTTTCCAAACACTTTTCAAAGGTAGCCCCGTGTAGAGAGCATTACAGTAGTCGAATCTCGAGGTGATGAGGGCATGAGTGACTGTGAGCAGTGAGTCCCGGTCCAAATATATTTTTTATTTCTTTGGTTAAACTATCCACTTCTGCACACAATTTTGATTTTTGCATGAGAAGGCAAATCTCATGTGTGCACATTCAGGCACGCATCAGGGGCATGGAAATGCATCTCAATTTCTCAATTCATCAACATCTCAATTCTGCCACTGGAATCCCAATCCCAGCCATACCATCTGCAACCCATTACTAATACAGGGCAATATAACCTCCTGCCAAAGAATACCTGGAAGGAATTTTCCTCTCTCCAGAAATGGAAATGTCCAGAGATGACAAGCTCCTTGCCCCACTCCCCACTCTAGCATCACACCAGTCAGTTGGCAGAGACAATGCAGGCTTCAAAAACACAGATTCAGTAAACCTGTTTATATCTATCAAGCAAAGCAGTTTCCACCCTCTGGCCAGCTTTCAATCATTTATTGCATCTCTGTTCTGCTAAGCGCATAACAAGCAATGGTCTTCATAGGGATCCTAAGAGCAGTTCTTCCTGAATTGCAAATCAAAAAGACTGTTGGTGCCTCCGTAGAAATGAGTGAGAATAGCTTTTATTAGTTCCATACTAGACAGCATTTGTAACATTTGAAGAGCTTTGTAGGAACCCATAGAGGCATCCATAGGAAATAAACCAGAGGTAGGAATTGAGATAATCTTTAGTGTTAGTGTTTTAACCCAACACATCAGACACAGACTTCAGAGGATAATTAGAACTGCAGAAACAACAATTACTGCCAACCAGCCTTCCATTGAGGGCCTGTATGTCAACGTTCCAACTAACATCTAAGTTTAAATCAGAGTCCAAAGCAAATACTTCCTCAATGTTCTAAGTTATTCTTAGAGCCATCTTGGCACGTCTTTGGGGAAACCCAGATCTGTTTTTCCCAGGATTTCTACTTCCAGGTTACAGTTCATTTTCCTGTCCCACACCCACATGTTCGTCACATGGACCTCTAATATTTTGCTACCAGATCCGTACATGTCCATCTTCTTCTGGGCTGATGCTGACAAAAGATGACCTTGAAACTCTAAAAGGAATTTATTTTATCTGCCTCTAACTCCTCATGCAACTGCCACTCCCCTCTTCCTATAGCAAGAAACATTAGAAAAGAATATAGCATAATGTGGCAGGCCAAAATCTGCAAGCATTCTTGCTTCAGCCTGACAGGATACTGCAGAAGTAAAAAAAAGGGCAGTGAAAATATTTATGGAACCCTCACATCCTGTACATAAATTCTTTCAAATCCTACCCGCAAAACAACACTATAGAGCACTGCACACCAAGACAATTAGACACAAGAACAGCTATCCTTGAAAAGTGTTCGGAAACTTCAGATCGTACAGAATGCGGCCACGAGAGCCATCGTGGGGCTCCCTAGATTCGCCCATGTTTCTGCTACACTCCGTGGCCTGCATTGGCTGCCGATCAGTTTCCTGTCACAATTCAAAGTGTTGGTGATGAGCTTTAAAGCCCTACATGGCATTGGACCAGAATACCTCCAGAACCACCTTCTACCGCACGAATCCCAGCAGCCGATAAGGTCCCACAGAGTTGGCCTTCTCCGGGTCCCGTCGACCAAACAATGTCATTTGGCGGGCCCCAGGGGAAGAGCCTTCTCTGTGGTGGCCCCAGCCTTCTGGAATCAACTCCCCCCAGAAATTAGAATGCCCCCCACCCTCCTTGTCTTTCACAAATTACTCAAGACCCACCTATATCGCCAGGCATGGGGGAACTGAGACATCCTCCCCCAGGCTTTTATATTTTATGTTTGGTATGTATGTGTTGTATGGTTTTAATTGCTGGGGTTTTATATATGTTTTTATTTTTAATATTAGATTTGTTTCACTGTTATATTGTTTCTATTATTGTTGTGAGCCGCCCCGAGTCTTTGGAGAGGGGCAGCTTACCAATCTAATAAATAATAATACTAATAATACTAATATTAATACTAATAATAATAATAAGTGGTCACTGCATGCAAAACATTACTTATCATTTGATTACATTTCCCTCTTGGTTCCAAAAGCCATTGCATAATTTCCATCATTACCATACAATGAATGTAAATATGATAGTTTGTTCCCTAATTCATAACTAAAAGCTTCTTCCCTGAGTAAAGTAATTCTTATATTAAAGAGGATTTATAAAGATAGATTAAGCATGTTCTCTAGATCCTCTCTTCTGTGGGAATTCTGTATCAGAGTTAATACCAGTGATTAAAATAATGTTAAAAGGAAGCCACTATGGCATTGGGTTAAATTAAAGTGCTGCATGCCAGTTTTTCTTACCTAAATAAGATTCCTGGGAACTATAAATATACTACTTAAAAGAAAATAAATTCTACCTATTCTACCTAGAAGAAAATAAATAAGGAAAACACATAAATGAATGAGAAAGAACAATCAAGAAACTGTGATTATCACTTTCTTAATGTATAATGGTAGTAGTGGATGTGAAACTAGATTTTAAAAGGTAAATTACAGATGGCCTCAAGAAAATTCATCTATTGATGGCCACATCAACATACCCATTTAACTTTCTTGGCAATGGTATGAAAGTTGTTTGACATTGTTTAATTCTAGGATACCTAGCTTTTATCAGTGCTCCAAGTTCAATACTACTTTTATGTAGGATCTTGCAAATTTCCCATATTTCTCCCTTTCTCTTCAGGTGAAATAGGGAGGGTTTGTTTTAGACATTTGCATATGTTACATTCCTGCCGTGGAGTTCTTTTAACAGAAAAACAGAGTTGGAAGGGACCTAGTTGGAGGTCTTCTAGCCCAACATCCTGCTCAAGTAGGAAACCAAGGAAAGAAGAAATAAAATTGAACACTCATAATTTCTGGAGGCAAGTTGTTCCACTGACTAATTGTTTAAAGTCTCAGGAAATTTCTCTTTAGTTTTAGGTTGGTTCTCTCCTTGATTGGTTTGGAGAATAGGTTGACACTCTCTTTGTGGGATCCCTTGAAATATTGGAACATTACTATCATGTCACCCCTAATTCTTCTTTTCATTAAACTAGACATACCTAATTCCAGTAACTATTCATTATAGGTTTCAGCCTCCAGATCCCCTAATAATTTTTGTTGGTCTTTTCTGCACTCTTTAAAGACTCAATATTTTTCAGCACTCTTTGGAGACTCGATATCTTTTTAATATTGTGGCAACTAGAAATTGGATGTTCTACTCCTAGTGAGGTCTTGCCAAGGCATTATAAAGAGATACTAACACTTTACACAAACTTGCTTCAATCCCTTTTATCTGACTAGTGCCTCCTCTTGTTTTTGAAGAACATTCCCTCTTCTCTCCGCAACTCTATAAAAGGCTATAATGCTGGGAAAGGTAGAAGGAAAGAGCAGAAGAAGATGATCATAAGTAAGATAGAAGTACTCACAAGGGCAATGGGTGCACCATAGGAAGACCTAAATGCAGGTAGGTCAGATTGTCATGGGATAAAAAAAATCTATCTTTGTATTACTAAGAGTTGACAGTGATTTCATATGTAGTATTCAGAGAATCTTAGGGATCACATTGAAATGAAACCACATTTTTTCTTTAAAAAATCTCAATAATCTTACTATGTTTTTTTAATGGAGCAGTTTATCAATATACACACCCATCCATTATACATTGATAAAACACTGGCTTTTTTTTTCTCCTTCCATTTAGTCTTGTCCAATTCTCAGAGACTACCTGGATAAGTCCCTGCAGTTTTCCTGCCAAGGTGTTTCAGAAGTGGTTTCGCCACTTGCCTCCTTCCTACAGCTGGGAGAAAATAATTAGCTTGGCTTTGTGCCTAGGCAAGATAGAAGTCAAGGTTTTTCCTATTTGTGGCCTGATGTTTTAACCATTGCAACAAACTGGCTTTCAAAACACTGGAAAACTGACTTTATTCAAAATGCACATATAGTGTGCCTTCATCAATATTTTTTTAGTATACATTTACACAGCTGAAAAGCACTGCATGGATGGAATCTATATATAGCCATATGCAGAATCATGCCAACTACTTTTGTAGCATTTCATTAGTGGGTAAATTTTGGGGGGGGGATGTTAATAGTAACATCATGGGAGAATGTGGGAGAATCATTGTATGAACACTGAATATAGGGCAATACAAGCAGAGAGAATGGAATGGGACTGCAGAGATAGTCTCAAAATAAACTCTTTTTCCAGAGACACAGATGCAAATTGTCCATCATTTCATTGCCTAACATAAGGGTCCTCAATTCAGCTGGTCCATGACGTGTTAGGAAGTGGGGAGGGGGGCACAGCTAGTCATAGGGATTGGGTGAGTGAGTAAAGTTTCATCTGTATTTGCAGTTCCTCCCCAGGTCCCTTTGAGATCATCACCTACTATAAACTGTACATGCGTCTACCCCTTTCTGTGGAAAAATTGTTTTCCGTGAAACTGGTCTTTGGTGCCAATAAGATTGGGAACTGCTGGTCTAACATATTTTCTTCGATTCACTTTTTTCCAACCTATTTTTTTTCACTTACATGGTCACAACCTGATTGACAGATTTAGCTCTAATTTTGTTCACAATTATCTATCTTAATTATGTCCCTGTGTCTGACACATTTTCCTTTCTGATTTCTCAGTATTTATCACCACGGACTAGAAATAGTTTAAAGTTGCACTGTAGGTATATAATAAAGTAGGAATATTCAGCCAACCATACTTTCATACCAATCTGTCAGGATGAAGGCATTTTACTTGGGGTCTTTGGCCTGCCACACTTTATGCTATTTTGAAATGGATTCTTTGCTATGGGAATTTGGGAGGGCTCATTGCCTGAGGGATGTCTGCATGTAGCCATGACAAATTCTTTCTAGATTGTCAAGGTCATCCTCTGTTTTTGCACTCATGAACCTCCACGGAAGGAGATGGGAGTTGCTTCCAAGTTGGCAGATGAAGATTGATCAACATGATGGACTTGGACATACGGGGACAAGAGTTTGAAATTTCAACTGGGTGGAGAAACCCCTCAGACTTCAGATTCAGGTTTATCCTAGATGTGCTAACATGGCTCCGCTAATAAATTGGAACTTTGAGAGATACTTTGCCTCTGACTCTGATTTAATTTTCGATGCTATTTGGAACCCTGACACAGGTAGTGACTGCTGGCAATTCTCACTCACACAAAATGACATATAATTCTTGGCAATTTTAGTATGGATTATGTGTTCAGGCTCATTTGGCCATTTTAGATCTATACAGCTCAATTGCATAGTTAAATTACTGGCAAAACAATTGAACTCATCATTTGGGGCTCTAGTGTTGGAGTTACCAAGGAGTCCAGGAGCTTAGAAACATAGAAGACTGATGGCAGAAAAAGACCTCATGATCCATCTAGTCTGCCCTTACACTATTTTCTGTATTTTATCATAGGATGGATATATGTTTATCCCAGGCATGTTTAAATTCAGTTACTGTGGATTTATCTACCACATCTGCTGGAAGTTTGTTCCAAGGATCTACTACTCTTTCAGTAAAATAATATTTTCTCATGTTGCTTTTGATCTTTCCCCCAACTAACTTCAGATTGTGTCCCCTTGTTCTTGTGTTCACTTTCCTATTAAAAACACTTCCCTCCTGGACCTTATTTAACCCTTTAACATATTTAAATGTTTCGATCATGTCCCCACTTTTCCTTCTGTCCTCCAGACTATACAGATTGAGTTCATTAAGTCTTTCCTGATACGTTTTATGCTTAAGACCTTCCACCATTCTTGTAGCCCATTTTTGGACCCATTCAATTTTGTCAATATCTTTTTGTAGGTGAGGTCTCCAGAACTGAACACAGTATTCCAAATGTGGTCTCACCAGCACTCTATATAGTGGGATCATAATCTCCCTCTTCTTGCTTGTTATACCTCTAGCTATGCAGCCAAGCATCCTACTTGCTTTCCCTACCACCAGACTGCGCTGTTCACCAATTTTGAGACTGTCAGAAATCACTACCCCTAAATCCTTTTCTTCTGAAGTTTTTGCTAACACAGAACTGCCAATACAATACTCGGATTGAGGATTCCTTTACCCCAAGTGCATTATTTTACATTTGGAAACATTAAACTGCAGTTTCCATTGCTTTGACCATTTATCTAGTAAAGCTAAATCATTTACCATATTACAGACGCCTCCAGGAATATCAACCCTATTGCACACTTTAGAGTCATCAGCAAATAGGCAAACCTTCCCTACCAAACCTTCCCCTATGTCACTCACAAACATATTCAAAAGAATAGGACCCAGAACAGACCCTTGTGGCACACCGCTTGTAACCTCTCTCTGCTCAGAATTCTCGCCATTAACAATATCTCTCTGGTGTCTAAGCTTCAACCAGCTGCAAATCCATTGAACTATCCAGGGATTAAGTCCAATCTTGATTGTAACAGGCTACCATAACAGATGTAGTGGTGGTAGAGTTATGTTTGTGTGGCTCTCTTCCACTCCAGCTGGTTTCTAAAAAAAATAATAGGTGTAAAAGACAGCTCGATATTTCTTCTGCCTCTAAGCCTTCTTCACATTCTATCACGCTTTGAATCTTCTACCTTCTCCCACTCTGTCTTTAGAACAAGTGAATGCTTGTGCTAAATCGGTGTGAGGTTTCCCATACATTTCAATCTCTGATCTCTACCTTTGGAATGCTGTCAGTCACCATAGGATTAAGACTTACTAGAACCTAATTTAATGACTGAGATGTAACTAATAAACTAAAACAAGACCGGTCTTTGTGTAGTAAACAATATTGATGTGTTTATATAGACAGACAGACATATAAGCATCCACATTATGTGTGTATATTTCATTAGCATTTCCTGCAGTGTTGTAGCAATTCAAGATATGACTTGCTTACATTAGTGTTTTGTTTATTTGTTTTATTAGATTAATTGCCCCCTTTTTTTCTAGAAAGGTAGCTTTTACATTGTCCTCAGAAGAACAGTGGTGCATAAGCGCACCACTGCGCCTACCGTCCCTGTCCTATTGTCTTCTTTTGTTACTTTTTATCATTACTTATCTAATGTTTTATTTGTATAAATTATCACCCTATAATTGTTTGCCAAAATAAATACATAAAATAAAATAAAATTGCCTGGGAGAAGAGTGTGTGGCTGGCTTGAAATTTATCACCCAAACTCACTTCTACCTAAAAATAGTTGATTTCTTTCATTGTCCCATGCTACAAATTCTTTGTTCAATTCACAAGACAGTATGAGTGAGCAGAGCTTTGAAATGTTGAAACTTTGAACAAAGTTACCCTTTTAAAGGTAAACTAAAAAGCAGAGTGGTCACTTGCTTCTATCTAAGCAGTGAAACAACCCTTACTCTTGGAAAATTTATTTATTTGTTTGTTTGTTTGTTTATTTATTTTTTAGATTTGTATGCCGCCCCTCTCCACAGACTCGGGGCGGCTCACAACAGAATAAAACAATTTATAACAAATCCAAATATAATTTAAGATATTTAAAAAACCCGGTTTGATTTTAAAAAACCCATTTACTAAACAAACATACATACAAACATACCATGCATAAATTGTATATGCCCGGGGGAGATGTCTCAGTTCCCCCATGCCTGACGACAAAGGTGGGTTTTAAGGAGCTTACGAAAGGCAAGGAGAGTAGGGGCAGTTCTAATTTCTGGGGGGAGTTGGTTCCAGAGAGTCAGGGCCGCCACAGAGAAGGCTCTTCCCCTGGGGCCCGCCAACCAACATTGTTTAGTTGATGGGACCCGGAGAAGGCCCACTCTGTGGGACCTAATCGGTCGCTGGGATTTGTGCGGCAGTGTTCAACCCTCAATGGCATTGAGGGTTGAACATTGGCCTCATCTCCAAGTTCAGGTGATGGAATGCATCTCTAATCCTCTGCATTGAGTTGGGGTCATGTAACAAAATTCTGCACTGAACTGGAGAACAACCATTTCACACTCCCTCCTGCCGTTCCCACATCATTACAGCGACCTGATTTCATACTAGAAAGAGCTTTCAGGACTAATAATTTGGTCAGTATTATTTTATCTTTATTAGAGTTAACTACTTGAATTATGTTCCTTTCTACATGGGTCTTCTTTTCCATTGTTTTCATCAAGACTTTCCTCTTTCTTAATATCTCAGTTGTTTCATGGTTCATATAAAGGGTCAGTTGAACATTAAGGTTTTTTAAGTTCCATCCTAAGAATAAAATTAATGAGTATTTCTCCCTCCACCCCACCAAAGAGTTCTTAAACAAGTGTCAGGTTCATCTCCTTACCTCTACTGAAGTGTGAAACTAACTGCTTTGGATTAACTATGGTAATCCTTTAAAAAAAAATCATACAACCTGCATCTGAGACATGAATTAACTGTCCTGTATAATTGGTAAGTTGGTAAGAAAATTTATGCCTTTTGCTTTTAACAAAAAGAAACAAAAAACCCCTAATGATTGTTAGAGGTGCTATTTCCTTTCCTTTCTGAATTTATAATCCATTATTATATTCTGTGCAAAGTTCCAGTGCAGATTTTTTGAAAATGTAGGACTTTTTTTTCACTTTGTCTCCTACATCTGCATTCTAGATGAGTTACTTTCTCCTAAATATCCCCTCTGTTTTACTTGTCATCATGTTCTGCAAGGTTCCTTTGGAAACAAAGCAAATCCTTTTATTTTTCCTTTTTTTGCTACAATAGTAAATGTTATGATTTCTTATCTAGTTTGCGGAGAGAGGTGGCAATCAAATCAAATCAAATCAAATCAAATCAATAAACAAACAAATAAAATCTAGATTCATTCTGCATCGGTTTTACATTCCTTCAATCATATTTCTATTCCATCTAATGTCCATGTTAGTTTGCATATGCATATTTTCATAAAATCTGTATCTTCTATGAAACTTTTCTTAACATCTTTATTTATGTATGTTTCTACAGCAAAGCCTATACAATTTGGGGATGTTTCAGATTAAATTGCTTCCATTAAAAAAGAGACTAAAACAAATTCCTCTCTCTCTATATATATATATGCCCAATTAAATAAATAATCAGATTGTGATCACAGTCCCATGATCCTACTGAAAATTGACATATAAAGCTTTTATAATATCCATATCCACATCAACATAACCCAGCCTTTGTATTTCTGCATTTCCTTTGTAACTGATACAAATAGCTGGAGGGAAATCATGACAGCATCTAATAATTTTTTCCCTAATAAGAAAGAATCCTGATATCACACAAAAGGACTATTTGTATAAAGAATCATCTGCACATAAAATTGACTATGCATTACTGGTTCTTTTACTTATCTTTTATAAGCTCCCAGTTTTCCATATTAAGCTACATGATCACACTTGCATTAATTTATTGTTCTTGATAGATGTCACATTTGTTTTTCTCAGGGACAGGATAATTTTCTCAAAGCAAACTTTACATATTCAGGCATAAACAACTAAGTAAAGAAAGTATATTAAGCAACAATTTTATTTCTCATGTTTCTTCTCAGGGAGACATTATCTTACTAAGCAAAGACTAATGCACCTACTGCTGCTATTACAAAATATTGAAAGAGCAATGGCATACTAGATGTTGCACAGATGTGACGTGCTCCTTCCCCAGAGTAGTTATTAAAAGTCAGGGAAGAAAACAATAAGCTGCAAAACAAAATGAAGTAGTAAGAACAAAAGATGGGTTAAATGAAATAGATAAATTAGATGAGACAGACCATGTGGTCCTACTGTGATCCAAGGCTTTAAGAAAAAAAGGGAGTTTAGAAACTTATGATGTATGGAGAAGCAATAGGAATATGCTTGCTATTTGCAGTGGATGCTTGAGTAAACACGGGGACCACAGAGCTGGGATTTAATGGGTCACTTTATTTATTAAATCAGGACCTGTAGAGGTGAAATAAATGGGGTGGAAATCAAGTTCAAAACACTTGGGCAACTATGGGTGAAGCTCCCTGCTGAGCAAAGGAATCATCCTTGACCTTGACCCTGGCCTTAACCTCTTTGTTCTTAGCCATGTCCAAAGCATGTCGGAAGGCTCCACCCGGCATGTCACCTATAGGCTTGCATGGGTGAGCCCCAAGGGCATCCCCCCTCCTTTCCCCTGACCAGGTCAGCATTTGGGATTCCGGAGAGGGGCAGTCCTTCACCTTCCAAAAGGTGTTCCAAAGAAGATCACACAGTTGCTCTTAGCCCATTTTCCTGCCCCATGCCACCTTCCCCAGTGACCAGAGAGATTTAATACAATTGACCTAGTCCTAGTGAAAGGACCCCACTGGCACCCCCTAACCATTTTGCTCCACAAACACCCCCCAGTGTGGATTAGGTGAAAAAACAGCTGCAACATAATTGCATTGCAGCTGCCAAAAATTCTTTCTCGGCCCCCAAAAGTGACCACTAGTCACACTAAGATAAGGGGAGGGCAGGTGAGTTCCTGCAATCATGCTGACAAGCCACAGGGAAAAGAGGGTGGGAGGCAGCAAGCTTGCTTCTATGTAAGGCTCACTGCCCCGCCCTCCCAACTTAAGTTATTCCTCTGCACCCAGCACAGGGCATGACAGGTGACCATGCCGTGGGCCTGGTCACCCAATAATCCTTTGTGGCGAGCTTGCCTCTATATATGGCTTGCCACCCTGCCCTCCCAACTTACATCATGCCCCAGTGCCTAGCGTGGGGCATGACAGGTGACCGTGCCATGGGCATGGTCACCCAGTAATCCTTTGCGGCATGGGCGGTGGTCCATGTTGCCAAACCCCGCTGCAACCGCCGACCAGCCTCAACTGTCTAGTCTTCTATTTCTCTTAATTCTGAGCTGAAATGGGAGGAAGAGTTCTTTATTTAAAACATCCCTATTATGAAATCAGTTTTTCCACTTTGAGCATTAGAAGCATACATTAGAGCATTGGGAAAAGGCAATATTGTTTTGATCCACAAATGCACAACTCAATGGTTGACCACTACTAATCATCCTGGTTTTTGTGGAATTGATTGGTTGGTAATTTCTGTCCTGGAATAATCAGCATATGCCCATTTTCATCAAGTTCATAAATGGAAAGAACACTTACCATTATGTGCTTTAAGATTCAATAGTAAGGGAAGTCACATTTAATATTTATAGCTTGGCTTCCCCTGTTCATCTGAATGCAGATGCCATAATTTAACTCTACTTACTTGGAGAAGAATGTGCAACATAGCACACAGAAACAATAATCCAACTGCATCGTGGACAGGGGAGATGTGCTACACCATCATAAATAATAGATTTGGAATGGATAGTTATGAACAACATTAAATATATGTGGAGAGAGGTGTCAAAAGAGGAGAAAGTGCAAAGCCATGTGCAACAGGAGTCAAATCTAGCAGATTCTGACAGGCTCTGGAGAACCGGTAGAGGAAATTTTGAGTAGTTTGGAAAACTGGAAAATAGCACCTCTGGTTGCATATCCTTCCCCTGCCATGCCAAGTAACCACACCATGCCAACCAAGCCATGCCCAGAGAACCAGTAGTAAAAAAAAATGGATTTCACCACTGATGAGCAACCCCAGAAAGTTAGCTGTAGAGAGTTTCATGAATCAAATTATTTCATCAGGTATTACCAACCGATTGTTTTGAGATTCAGAAGTAGAGAAGGATAGTTTAACCAGATCCATTTTCTATTTACTTTATACTTATACCAATTATGCATGCTGACTGGATATTGTTGGATTTCTATGTTATTTATGATTATAAGTGATGTTCTTCACTTCATGCAGCAGAGATTCTTCATAGCAGAACCATGCTTCAATGGATATTATACACAATACAATGACTCCAATATAAAACCTATGTTTTTATTTCTTCTTTTCTCATTGAACTGGTTTCATATTTACACAAATAAACAATTTGACAGTATAACTATATTTCTCTATACATATGCTCTCTATGATGCAGGTTCACCAACAGTCAGCATACGAATTCCCAAGAATTCTATCTTCCAACTGCCAAAACATATGTACATACTAATATGCAAATTAGCTCTCTCTCAACATTCCATCCCCCCTTTCCATGCTATATGCTAACAGATTATTATTATTATTATTATTATTATTATTATTATTATTATTATTTAGATTTGTATGCCACCCCTCTCTGTAGACTCGAGGTTGCTCACAACAATAAAACAATGTATTAAAAAATCTAATAATTAAAAGTCACTAAAATCCCCTTATTAAAAAGCAAAACATACACACAAACGTACCATGCATAAACTGTATAGGCCCGGGGGAGATGTCTTAATTCCCCCATGCCTGATGGCAGAGGTGGGTTTTAAGGAGTTTACGAAAGGCAAGGAGGGTGGGAGCAATTCTAATCTCTGGGGGGAGCTGGTTCCAGAGGGTCGGGGCCACCACAGAGAAGGCTCTTCCCCTCGGTCCCACCAAACGACATTGTTTAGTCGACGGGACCTGGAGAAGGCCAACTCTGTGGGACCTAACTGGTCACTGGGATTCGTGCAGCAGAAGGTGGTCCCAGAGATATTCTGGTCCGATGCCCTGAAGGGCTTTATAGGTCATAACCAACACTTTGACTTGTGACCGGAAACTGATCGGCAACCAATGCCAAATGTATATCTTCTAGTTTAAGTGCCAGTGTGAATCATAACTTGCTTCTTCTTTTAATAGGTTTCCTTCCAGGGGTAGATTGCTTTTACCTGCTGCTACTGTGCATGTGCAGCTTGAGTAATCTCCCATGCATGAGTGATATCCCCAATGTGATTTTGCTTCTGCGCATGTGCAGGAAGCAAAAACACACTGAAATGTTGTGAGACGATGTGCGCAAGAGAGAGATTTTGGTGATTTTTTGCTTCCGCACATGAATGGAAGCAAAGAATTGCCAAAATCTTGTGCGTGTGAGTGTCCCCTTGCGAGATTTTGCTTCTGCGCATGTGCAAGAAGTAAAAGAATGTGAAAAATTAAAGAAAAAAGATGGCAGTGCCCAAAGGACTGGCACCAGAGTGGTTGTTCACAAATTGTACAAAATGGCAGCCACTACCGGTACGCAGTCACCTACTGCACTGGTAGCAACCCATCCCTGTTTCCTCCTTCTCAGAAGAAAAGGGGAAGATTGACAAAATTAAACCCACTCCACTTCAGTTCCAGCAAATTACTGCCTAGTCTATTTCTCCTAGGACCAGATTACTGCAGAAATCACAGCAAATTCACACCACCAAACCACATTTTTATTAATTTAAGTATACAAAATAGAACAGGAGAGACAGAGATTATTATAATCGATGAGCGATAGCCATGTCCTAAATCTAATGATTGTTCAACTAAGGCACCATTGGTTGTCTCAGCCACAATGTCTTTAGGAAGGGGACCTCAACCTTTGCGGCCTGGTGGCCTGGCTGGATACCCAGGTTGCATGAGTGGTGGGTCAACATGCACCTGTAACTCCATTTGTATGAGTGCTGAGCTAGTATGACAGTCTGTCACTCGTACCACCCCATTCTGAATAGGCCATATATACAGTCCAGAGGTTGGGGATTATTGTCTTAAAGGACAGAAGGCAGAGGTTGTGAATAAAGGGAAAACTTTGGGTTGATGATTCTGCCTACAAATTAATTCCACTCCACCATTGCTCAGTCTCATCCTGAGTGATATTGGAATAATTTTTTATAATCTAATCTGATTTAACCTAGTAATTTATTTATTTTATTTAGGAAAGAACACCACATTTTCTTATTAACATCACGTTTTTCTTTATAACGTATTTCTACCTATTCAGATAGGATTTGGCATCAGTTTTCCCCCTCAGAATATACTACTCTTGCTATCTGTGAGATCCCACTTTATGCCAAAGTAGGACCTTTTAAAATACGTTTTAAAAGAGTATAACTTAAACATCTCTGTGCCAATTTCTGCGACATTTGACACATTTCAGCTCATTATTAAATACATGGCTCATGTTTTAATTTCATTTAACTGAGTTGAATTTTTTTAAAAAGATATCACAGCAATTTGCTAGTTTTCTGGATCCAAATTTTTTTGGAGGGGGACAGAACTCATTTTTCTGAATCACATTGTAATTCAGGCATTGAATCATATTAAAATATAGCTACTGTAACCCAGGCTAGTTCAGTCCATTTCGAGAAGTCCAGACTGATACCTTGAATTTGACGGGACAATCTATGCGTGCAGTTTCCTTTCAAAGGCTAAGACCACAGAAACAATGCTCCACATTAGCTATTCTAAAACTGTTAAGAAATAAGGCTCAATATTATGGAAGAAAGCAGAAGCTGAATTGGGCACTCTGTGCTCCTTGGGTTGGAGCTAATCAAGGTGTTGTCAATATCCAACAGTGAAAATACATCTGTATTGATTTTAGGTGTGAGCACTCTTAAGAGTTGTCATCAATCACAGGTAACCTGAAGTATATTTTGGAGTAGTAGAAGGAGTCTTCTATTGAGTCTCTTAGAAAGAATGTTAGATTAAGGAACTTCATGGAAAGTCACCCAATCCTCCATGGATACCAGTGCTTTGGAGTACATGTTCTTCAAAAAGGATTAACCCTACTCCATTTTCCAGTATTGTAATAAGCCAGAGTATTGTTGCTTTTATTTATTTTAAATTGCCTTTTGATGCACTTCATTAGCCTTGCTCTTGAATCACGAGAATTTATATTTCATGTATGGGTAGTCCACAACTCACGATCACAATTGAGCCCAAAATTTCCATTGCCAAGTGAGGCAGTTGCTCAGTGGGTTTTACTCATTTTGCAACCTTTCTTGACACAGTGATTAATGCATCAGTGCAGTTGTTAAGTTATTAACATGGCTATTAAGTGAATCTGGCTTCCCCATTGACCCCAAGACAAATTCCTTGTGTGTCCAATCACACTTGGCCAATAAAGAAATCTATTCTATTCTATTCCATTCCATTCCATTCCACTCCACTCCACTCCACTCCACTCCACTCCACTCTATTTATTTATATGAAGCACATGAAGGAAGACCAACTGAAAATTATCTTCATAAGTATCCAACACCATCAGTAAGTACTTTTTTTTCCAAGCAGAGGAAAAGAAACAATCACAGCATGTGGACATTACTCACAAAAATCGAGGAATGTTAGAATATGGCAGCCAGGGATAAATAATCATCCTATGCCACTTGCTCCAATAAAGGAGACATTTGCTCTTTGATGACAACGTTAACAAAAGGTTCAGTTTAGCCTGAGAGTTATCATAGTAGTTTCTTAGTTTGCCTTTCAATACTTTTTCCACAAAGCCCAATACAAGTAAATGTCAGCTTCCGGTTATCATATGAGTGGAATATAGATTTGTAAGTTACATTTGTCATAAGAAAGGCATTTTTCATGCTATGCCTAACAGCATGTCTTGAATAGTAGCAGCCAGACATCCATCTTTTTAATCAATTAGTGTGTTTCCTTCTATCAAACCACTCAGTGGTGAAACAAGAATACTTGATCGGTGGAGTGGATTCGGACTGTTTCACCTGGTAGTAACCAACTGGTGGGTTACATACAGTATATATATATATATATTCTTTTGCTCATGCACAGTAACCAAGTTTCTGGCACTGTGCATACATCACCACTTTGTTTTCTATTGTTTCTTTTAAATAAGTGCGTTGTGGGAGGAAGTGAACTGACAGCAAGATAAGTTGGAACCCATTCCTGCCATACTCCATTGGTGTTGCACTATGTCACTTATTGACAAATAGCTAATTAGCATAAGGTGACCAGATTTTAACATTGGTAAAGTGGGACATCATTGATAGTGTGTGTGTGTTTCTTAATTAAAAATTTGGTCTATGAAATAAATAAGTAAATAACTTACCTAAAAAGAGGGCTTTTGTTCAGTGGTGAAATCCATTTTTTTTTACTATCTGTTCCTTGGGTATGGCTTGGTGGGAATGGCAGGAGTAGGATACTTCAAAATTCTAATTCCTACCTCACTCTGGGGCCAGACAAAATATATATTTGGGGGTTCTCCGAACTATTCAAAATTTCCACTAGCAGTTGTACAGAATCTGTCAGAATTTGCTGGATTTCACCCCTGCTTTTGTTCCTTTTTTGCTCTCCAGTGAGTTTAAATAAATGATCGTTTATTTCATCTGTCCTGATCTCACAACCAAATAGGGTTAGAGTTAGTGGTTGATAAATAGAAGTTTTGGTACCTGTGCTGTAGTTACAATAACATCATTCCAATTGTGTCCACTTCAACAATTATAAAAGACATGATGTTCTGCTCTTCAGTGGGTGTATTTAAGCAAAGGCCAATTGTCTGGGGTGCTTTAGGAATTTGGATTCCCAGACTAGTGGACTTCATTTCTTAAACTGTCTTGCTTATAAGATTCTAAGTTTCCTACTTTGTCTTATTGAAAATCCAGCAATTGTTGGAAAAGCATATGAGTAACACTCTGACATCCTCCATCATCCTTCCCACCCATTTCCCAGATAAAGTTTTTAAACAAAACAGCATCTTTTATTTGTCTTTCGGCCCTATTTGCTTTCAGAAGGTCACATAAGGTGATTGCAAGATCCTGGAACCGTGCAACTGTCATAAATATGAGTCAGTCAATTGTCAAGAATGCAAATTTTGTTCACGTGACCACAGAGATGTGGCAATGGTTGTAAGTGTGAAAAAGGTCATAAGCCACTTTTTTTCAAAATGCCGTCGTAACTTTGAACAGCCATTAAATGGACTGTTATAAATCAAGGTCTATCTGGATAGAGCCAATGCTGCAGAGCTTTGAACACTGCTGTTTTGTTTTACAGGGGTGAGGTGGAAGATAAGCCTAGTATTACTTCTGCTCATGCTGCTTATTTCCATGAAAAACTCCCAGAAGCCTCTTCGGCAGCGTTAAGCATCTTTTCAGAAGCCAAATGCCACAATATTAAAACAAATAACCCAAACAACTCACAGGAACCAGAGCAGCCAACAATGTAATTGCTGCATATTTTCTCATTTTAATCCTTTTCTTCTTTTGTTGACATACAGGCAGGGTCCTAATTTTGTCTTTTCATTGAACAATTATCATTAGAGTTCATTTGTCCCCCATAATGCTCAATCCTGTCTTCTCATCACTCATACATCCAGCTGCCCTTTGGAGAATTTGTCTTGTCAGATGAAGCCCATGGTACTTGTTGCCTCATTATTATTTCCTAATTTGATTATGCTCTTTTCAACTCATTTGAAAAAGAGGGAAGAAAAGACAGAGTCAAAGGCGTATTGATAAGCTTGGCATGAAATGGCAAGCAAGACAGATCGAGATAATGAACATTCCCCCTGAGCTTCAAAGAGAAAAGAAAGCCTTGCGGGATTCTGTGCATGAGGGAACATTAATTAATTAATGTTGAAATTTACATTAATTTTCCAGGACTCAGTTATGAAGGAAGAATAAGAAAAATGTTTTAAGGTGATTTTGCAAAATATGGAGAGCCTAGTTTTAGCCTGTGCAAAAAGATCTTATTAGCAGGGAGATTCCTCTCGCAGATCTTATAGTTTGCATATGACATCCATCCATCCATCCATCCATCTATCCATCCATCCATCCATCCATCCATCCTACATACTGTTGTGATTAGCTCTGGCCCAGCTCCTGCCCCAAGGACTGTGGATGTGGGGGAGACATCCCCATGCTTCAGGCCTGTTTTGCCCCCGGTGGAATCTGATGATGAAGGCTCCTCTGACCAAGAAGACATGAGTGACAGGGAGGAGGAGAGTGTGGCAGACAGCTCAGAAGGAGATCAATTATCTAGCTCCTCCTTGGATTCAGAACAAGAGTTAATGATACAGTCACGCATGTGGAGAGCGATGCATAGACAACAACAACTGAGAGATTATTATCAAAGAAAATGAGGCCACCTGTGGTTGGGTGGGGCTGTGGTAATTAGTGAGGCTGCTATAAATAGCAGTCTGTGGGTTTGGCCATTGTGGAGGATTATCTGATCGTTGTGTTTCATGACTGCTTTACTGATTTTGACCTTTTGTGTGCTGATTTTTCCCCGCTTTGAAACTAAACCAGAGCAAAGTGTGTTTCACTTTGTGAAAGAAGAAGGACTGTGAATTGCCTCACAGCTGCAAGTAAGTATCACAGAACTGATAAGGGACTTGTACAAATTACCAGTTTGTTTGAAGACCAGTGCTCTTTGCTATACCAAAAGAGGGCTTAGTTTAAGTGAATTTTCATTATAAAGAACATTGTTTTGAATTTTCAAACGTGTGTGTGTCTGAAATTTGTACCTGTGAATTTTTGGGAGGAGTGTACCAGAGAGCCCGACAGAACACATACAAACACACACACACACACACACACACACACACACACACACACACGTGTTTGCTGTGGTCCCTAAATGAACTTGTAAAAAACCCACAAAACGTACAAACGCACAGCCTATTCTTATTTGAATGAATGGGAAAGCCTTTAATATCTCTAAGGATTGAACTTTGCCTTCAGGAACAGTATTTTTAATTTGGGAAGCTCACAGATTCATCTTGATTATTAAAGTCAGAAGTAGTTTCTGTATTACAACAAGACAAAATGATTTAGTCTTGTACTGTATGTCAGTAACAGATCTGCCTGAACCCAAATATCAATGGTTCAGTCATCCATTTTCTGGTAAATTCCTATTGCTGCAAGGTGGGGTGTATATGAAAATTGCTAACAAGGATCAGAAACATTCTGTGTCACTGTTTTATCCTCTTCATCTCTTTCCAGATAAATTTGGGAGCAGGATATTTAAATGGTTATGTCTTCCAATTATATTGACATAAAAGCACAGAGGACATATATACATAGGAGACCCTTTTCAATAGCGGCATAACACGAAATGCCATGGCCAACAAATTGTTGATTTCAACAGGAAGGAAAAACCTTTTCAAAATTTTATTTGGTCTTTTAAATCCATTTCAGTGCACCTTTTTGTCCTCCCCCAAAATTTGTTGCGAGGTTACAATGTATATTAGAGGTTGTCCTTGACTTAAGACCACAATTGAGTTTCTGTTACTAAGCATGACATTTATTAAGTGAGTTTTGACATATTTTATGACCTTCTTGCCACAGTTGTTAAGTGAATTGCGGCAGTTGTTAAGTTAGTAACATTATTGTTAAATGAATCTGGGTTCCCCATTGACTTTGCTTGTTGGAAGGTTGCAAAAAGTGACCACATGACCCAGAGACATAGTAGCAATCAGTTGACAAGCATCTGAATTTTGATCATGTGACCAAGTGGATGTATAAAATGGGTTTCAGGATGACTTCAAACAATTACTAAACAAACTGTTGTAAGTCAAGGACTACCTTTATTCTTGTTGCCAAATTGTCATAGCTATCCAATGTCACATTCCAGATTTATCTCTCTCAAGGCTGTATCCCAGGGTTACTTACAGCAGCCAAAGGTGAGTGATGCTACAACCTGTTTATTGTGGCAAGCCAGTCTTACTTGTTTAAAAAAATAGGTCAACCTATATATTCTGCCAATGAAGGAATGAATGATCCTTGCCTAAAATCCTCTAAAATTGTAGGGATTAATAACACTGGAAACAATATCACTTGATCTAAAAATCTAACATTAGTCACAATAGCATCTTAAACATCCTTTATTCATGAGCTGCTGAAAATTAAATGCTTTAAAAAAACATAATAAAGGATTCTAAATTTGTTCTTGTTCTTCCCACTAGAAAGATATCAATGATAATTTAATGTTAACACTAAGAGACAATTACATTCTGCAATATATACGTGACATAGAATTTCACAGTTCCTTATCTAGATTCTCTCTTCAAATTTATTGGCTTGATGAGATTACAAAGCATTAATTTGACAAAGCACTTGTTCAAAACTGATAAAAACTTTGTTTTTTTCTGTTGCTAGAATTACTTTGAGAGGTAAGCCACTGACAAGTTAGACAACTTTAGCTTTTGCCTGTCATACCGCCCTCATACTTCCTCATACTTTGGTCCCAAATCTCACATTTCATCTACTATCTCCTTGGATGAATTATTTTATTTTACTTTATACATTTTCAAGCAATCCATCTCACTCACAGGAGGACTTACAGATTTTCAAATGATTTTGGGAAGCCTGTGAGCATGATGCCCACACTTTGAATTGTATCAGGAAGCCAAGGAGCAATCTATGCAGCTTGCAAAACTTCAGGGCCAGATACTTGTGATGCAAAATTTCCCCTATCACTGCCCACATCAACATGGTCCTCAAGGGCATCCCCACATATAATGCATTAACATAATTCAATTGTGAGGTGACTGAGGCTTGTGTGAGAGTCAATGAGCTTCCAAAGCAGAAAAACTTTTTTTAAAAAAAATTAGGCTTAGAAAACCTAGAGCTATGTTGCCTTTGATCTGATCTAAAATTAGTTCATAAAATCATCTTTCACAATGTCCTACCCATCAATGACTACTTCAACTTCAACCTCAACAACACACGTGCATAAAATAGATTCAAACTCAATGTAAGCCACTCAGAACTCGACTGAAGAAAATACGACTTCAGCAACAGCGTGATCAATGCATGGAGTGCACTACCTGACTCTGTGGTTTCTTCCCCAAACTCCAAAAACTTTAACCTTAGACTGTCTACAGTCGACCTCACCCCATTCCTAAGAGGTGTGTAAGGGGCATGCATACGTGCACCATTGTGCCTATCGTCCCTGTCCTACTGTCCTATTGTCCAAATTTACCTATACCTACTTGCTTTTGTTTATGTTTATATCATATCTATTATCTTGTACAACTGATACACAAGATGTACCTGTGCAAAAAACATCTTGGCCATGGTTTCTACCTGTTCTACAAAAGGGGTCCCCAAGCCATGGTCCATTGACTGGCATTGGTCTGCAGCATGCCATAAACATGGCTATGCAAACATGTGAATCCCCATCCATGGGAGGCAGGCAGCATGCAAAACCACAGCCCCTCTGGTCCATGGAAAAACCTTTATCCACAGAAGAGTGGCCAGAAAGTTTGGGCACCACTGCTCCAAAAGCAGGATCTGAGAGTCCAAAAATATCCCAGATTGTGCACAAGTCTTGAATGGGGAAGTAGATTCCTATTGAGAGTAATGATGGAGTATCTCAAGATATTCCAGCCATATTATTATAAAAAAATATTTTCTTTCCAGTCATTTATCCCTATGGGGAAAAGAGGTCTATTTGTAAAACTTACTTGGTTTACCAATTTCTATAGCCCCTCCTCTCAATGTAATTGACTCATATATTCTTACAAAATATCCTGTATTTATACTTTATCTTCTTTATTTAAGTTGGTTTACTATGACTAGAATAGTCAAAAGGAGTGAGCTGTCACCAATTCTCCATTGCCAGCCCGCAACATTATTAAGGAAGAAAGGTATTAAAAGTAATTCTGCGCTTCGGTTTAACCAACCTTTGCAATCAGAACCCATTACATCTTACTGCTCTTCCACAAATCATGGTTTTATTATCAAAGCTACAAAAAGCATTTGGTTTCTAGAATAAGAAATGCATCTGTTTGGCTCCTGAGTTAATGCTATTGTGATTTTCTGTGGCCTGAAATTAAGAACTGTGTTTTTATTAGTTCAGTTATTTATATACCTTCCAAAACTGCAACTAGCAACATATCCATTAACAATAGTGTAAAAGTCATTGGGCCAATGAAAACAATGATTATAGGTATATATGGGGAAAATGTATTATTTGATTTATTTTGTGCCTAGGTCAATGCCAAATGCATATGTGCATAAATTTGGTCTGTTTTCACATTGTTTCAATTTAGGGAAAAAAGCAACTTCATTGAAATTGGATTTACTGTATCTGCGCATAAAATGATTTTTGTATCAATAGTTTTAAATCTATTTTCTCCCCAAATACACCCTTCTCATTTGTTATCACAATGCATTTTTAAAGCACAATTGATTTTTTTTAAAAGAAAATGTTTTAAAAAATGGTGCTGCAATGTTGAAGAAGTCAACACATCATTCTGTTTGAATTTGCATTTTAATTGGGGAAATCCAAAACTGAGTTAGCCCACAACTGAATTCGGAAAGAGTTATAAATTCAAGCATCCATGCAAAGAACTATAAAACCCATAAGTATAACATTTCAGTTGGCATTTTATGGATTTGGGCATTGAAGATATTGACCGTGTCTGTTTCACAAGTGTGGCAGGTCATGAAGTACCATCTGAAGGAAACCTCAGAAAAAATTTAGAAGAGTTGTATGTAAGGGAGAAACACAATGATCTGTGGTCCTTGTGGATTACTTTATTTGTTTGTCTGTTTGTTTGTTTGTATTTCTAGGCTGCCCTGCTTCAGCGGACTCAGGGCGGCTTACAAAATAAAATCAATACAAAATTTATGAAACCCAAACATAAAATCTAAATCTTAAAACCCCAGACAATTAAAACCATTCCAACCGAATTCATCCCAAAAACAGTCATACTATCAGCTGGAGCAGAATGTCAGTGCTCAACAGCTGCAGGCCTGCCAGCAAAGGCGTTTTTTAAAAACCTTTTGAAAGGCCAAGAGAGAGGGGTGGTGCAACTCCGGGGGGAGTTGATTCCAAAGGACCAGAGCAGCCACCGAGAAGGCCCTTCCCCTAGGTTCTGCCAGGCAACATTGCTTGGCTGACGGAACTTGGAGAAGGCTGGCTCTGTCAGATCTGACTGGCCACAAGGATACGTGAGGCAGGAGACATCCTGTAAGTAATCTTGTCCTAAGCCATATAGGGCTTTATAGGTAATAACCCACACTTTAAATTGCATCCAGACACCAATCGGTAGCCAATGCAAGTCACGTGATACATGGTTATACTGCGGTAAACCTATGGCAGCTTGCGCTGATGCATTTTGGATTACCTGCAGTCTCTGAACAATCTTTAAAGGTAGCCCATTTTAGAGCGCATTGCAGTAATTGAGCCTCAAGGTGATGAGAGCATGAGTGATTGTGAGAAGAGACTCCCTGTCCAGATAGGGCTGCAACTGGTGCACCAGGTAGATCTGTGCAAACGTCCCTCTTGCTACAGCTGAGAGGTGTTGTTCTAACCCCATCTGTGGATCATATGGCCTTGAAATCTTTGAACAAAACCTCTGGAGCTCTTCTCGAAAATAATACTGAATTTAAATGAGACAGTAGAGAGAAATTATCACAAATATGGAAAGTAATTATGTAAACTAAATTAAATTTCAGTGCGATAAGGCCAGATATGCTGTCCCCACCATTTTTTCCTCCAGTCCTTGGCACGCAACTATGTTCCCCCATCTCAAGGCTATGTAGTTTTGGGTTGACATTGAGCACCTTCAGAAATCTTCATGGAAGACTCAACAATGATGCCCTTGACCAATCAGAGCAGAGAATTCCTGAACTTTAAAGGACAATCTGGCAGAAAAGATTCTATCTTGTTTATTTATTTACTTGGTAATCAAATTTATATGTCACCAAGGGTGACTCTGGGTAGTGTGCAATAATCCAATAAAACTACACATATACTGTATAAAACCAGCCATATTAGTATTAAAAATTAAACATGATTAAAATTAATGTTACAAACTCCAGGCCTGGGGAGAATCGGCATATCCATTTCAGTAAAGGAGTCATCTCAACATGCACTGTTAAGATACCCGCTGATGGAAGAAAGTGTCCGCTGGGGAGACTGTCAAAAAGCTGCAAAGCTCAGTGTCCTTTTAGAGAGCTGTGAAACATTCAGCTTTGTATTTGTCAGAGTATTTTGATCCAAAACCTGTTCAGTGAAAGCTAAAATCCTCCTTTATATAATAGCTAATTTAAATTCAGATTTCTATATCTTTTAGTTCTAAAGAAGGACATGGAGATTTAAAGGAGCAATTTTCTTGTTCCAGCTGTTGAAGGTTTGCTTTAGAATAGAATAATTTACTGATATATTAGATGAGACATTTGATTCTATCATGATCTATACTGCAGTACTCTCACAAACGCTTATCTCAAATCTATTGCTTGAGCAGATTGCAACATTTCAGCTTTCTCCATTTTTAGATGACACTGCTTTTTTTAATCAATGTTAATTTGGGGTTTGTCCATACTTCCTTCTCTTCCTATGAACTGCTGGCTCACTACTTTTTTTTTTTTACTTTGGCTTCTGCTTTTCTTCTTATTCTGACTGGCACTATCACTTTAATAGGTTCCTGGAGCACGGAGGGAACTGCCAGGTGACTGGAAAAGAGATGTTGCATTTAAAATCTTTAAAAGGAGAAAAAAACGGAGGTAGGAAATCTACAAAGCAATCGACTCAATATCAATACCTGGGAACAGTAAATCAAACAGTGGATTGTGAGCATCTAGAAATGAACAATAGGATTACTAGAAGCTAACATGGGTTTGTTAAAAACAGATTATGCCAAACAAATTTTAATGCCTTCTTTCCCAAAGTGACTAAATTAGTGGATAAAGGAAATGTGTGGATATAGTATACTTTGATTTCAGTAAGGCATTTGATAAAGTAGACCACAACCTACTTCTTGGTAAGACAGAACAAAGTGGGACAGACCATATCACTTTCAGATAGATATGCAGTTGGCTGACCAACCACATTCCACTAAGAGTATGGTCCTTAATTGGACTATACATGGAGGGAAGTGTGCAGTGGGATTCCACAAAGTTCCACCTTGGGCCCAATGTTTTTAGGATATTCATCAATGACCTAGATGAGGGGATTGAAGGGGTACTCAGATTCGCAGATGGTACATTGCTGGGGTGAATTGTTAACATTTCAGAAGATAGATTCAAAATTCAAATGGATTATGACAGATTTAAGTATTTGGACCTGCCTAGTAAGATGCTGTTCAGTGGCAAGAACAGCAAGATCCTGTACCTAGTTCATCAGTAGCATCTGTGAAAGGGATCTCAGTGTCCTGATAACCCACCACTTAAGTATGAGTTAGAAGTGTGTTGTTTCTGCCAAAATAGTCAATGTAGTCCTGGGTTGCATCAACAGAGAGATACTAACAAGGTCAAGGGAAGTGATAGCACCACTATGCTACACTGGCAATGCCATATTTGGAATATTGCATCTACTTCTGATCACCACAATACAATATTTCTTAAGGTTAGAAAGCTAAGGTCCTAGGAAGAGTGCAGAGAAAAGCAACAATGATGATTTGGAGATTGGAGGTTAAATCCTAAGAAGAACAACTGAAGGAATTAGATGCTTGCTTAATTAAAATAGCAATCTTCCAATATCTCAAGAGTTGCCATAGGAATGAGGGTGTTGATTCTCCATAGCTCCAGTGGTAGGACAAGAAGTAATGGATGGAATTTTGAATTTGAATTTTATTTAATTTATAGGCTGCCCAACTCCTAACCGACTCTGGGCTGCATACAACAGTAAAAATAATTGGAACCATAACAGAGGAAGATGGAAGCATATCAGAGGAAGATCCAACAAGGAAATAAGGAGGAAATTCGTGACAGTAAGAACTGTTAAGCAGTGGAAAACCTTGCTTCCCAAGTTGTAAGTGCTCCATCACTGCAGGTTTTCAAGAAAAGTTAGACAACCATTTGATGAGTTGATATGAGGATGCCTGCTTTTGGCCTTCTATGATTCTTTGTTTCTTTGATATATTGCAAGAAATGCCATACTCCCTGAAATCTCTGATATTGCCTTCTGTTTCCTCTTTCCTTCCCTCTTTCTCAGTTCATTGTGAACATGTTTCTTATCCTTTCTACCATGTTCTTACTTATTTCATCTCCTTCATTTCTGTGCCATAGTATCTATTAGCTTTTTAATTTGCTTATTTACCCTTCTTTGTTTCAGTTCACCTTATAATAACCTAAATAAATCACAACTGTTTACATCATGCACATTTTGCTTTGAATCCTATTTGTAATAATGGCCTTCTCAATGCTTTTAAGCAGTCCACAAACCTTTCTGCCAGCAAGCATCTTTTTTAAAAAGCTATTTACAATCTCAAAATTTCCACTTGGCATAATGACCTCTTTTTTTTTTACTAAATGATAAGAACTGCCCCAAACTAAAGTATAGGATCACCGCTACATTCTGTGATAACAAGTTGCATAAATTAAGCTCAATGGATTTTTAAAACCACATAAAGTAGCAATTGCATGGATTTGTAATCCAGTTTGTTTAGACATTTCTGTGTTTTCTTACAATCTAGTTGTGTTTTGTATGCTATTTTCATGCTATACCGCACGGGTGTCAAACTCAAGGCCATGGGTCAGATGCAGCCTGTGATGTGGTTGTATCCAGCCCAGTGTGAAGAGGAGAGATCAGGACAGTGTAGCTTTATAGTCTACCCAATGCAAAGAGAAAACATGCCAGCAGTTTGGGAAGTGACATCAAGCTAACCACGAAAACTCAGTTGGTCACGCACACCAAGTTGGCCCTGCCTGCTGGCCTTCTATGGTCAAACACAACCCTGATGCACCCCTCAATGAAATTGAGCTTGACACCCCTCCTGTACAGTCATGGGTGGGCTACTGCCCGGATTGGGGGGGGGAATGCAGTGGGGTAGCAAAAATGGAGCTCTACCCCAGAGGACCCAATTTGCACTGAAAGATTTTGAAAGAAAATGCAACAACCACGTTCATACTGTGGTAGTAAAAATTGTGGTAGCCCTTCACTGTTTACAATATATAGAATATATTGTATTCTCTTTGACTGGAAAATTCCTTTGAAAAATTTAAAGCTATCAGATATGTTAGGACAACCGACTGTCAGTATACATATTGCTACAGAAACTAAGTAAGAGGTATACCTTAAAGGCAATCAACAAGATTTTTTTCACATTTTGCTAAGCCATGTCTAACACATGTCTACTGATTTCAACAGAACTACTTTAACTATGATTGGAACCAATCTACTGATTTTATGTATGTGTATTTTTTTTAGTCCCATAAGACCCTCTGTCATATAAAGTCTATAGGTAGTTCTATATAGTCTTATAGTACACATTTGCCTTCAAACTGCCTTCAATTGTTAACAACCCAATAACATGTTTCTTGTGAGATGATCTGTCTGCTGAAAGTATATTTTATCCTTGCTTCAACATTGCATATCCTTTTTGTGACCCGCCAGCAGCCCGTGTAGCTGTTAGCAGATCCCCTCTGTGGTGGTTAGCTCTGGCCCAGCTCCTGCCCCAAGGACTGTGGATGTGGGGGAGACATCCACATGCTGCAGGCCTGTTTTGCCCCCGGTGGAATCTGATGATGAAGGCTCCTCTGACAAGAAGACATGAGTGACAGGGAGGAGGAGAGTGGGGCAGACAGATCAGAAGGAGATCAATTATCTAGCTCCTCCTTGGATTCAGAGCAAACCAGAGCAAACCAGAGCAAAGTGTGTTTCACTTTGTGAAAGAAGGACTGTTAATGATACAGCCACGCATGCGGAGAACTAAACCAGAGCAAAGTGTGTTTCACTTTGTGAAAGAAGGACTGTTAATGATACAGCCACGCATGCGGAGAACGATGCATAGGCAGCAACAACTGAGAGATTATTATCAAAGAAAATGAGGACACCTGTGGTTGGGTGGGGCTGTGGTCATTAGTGAGGCTGCTATACATAGCAGTCTGTGGGTTTGGCCATTGTGGAGGATTATCTGATCGTTGTGTTTCGTGACTGCTTTACTGACTTTGACCTTTTGTGTGCTGATTTTTCCCTGCTTTGAAACTAAACCAGAGCAAAGTGTGTTTCACTTTGTGAAAGAAGGACTGTTAATTACCTCACAGCTGCAAGCTAAATATCACACAACTGAGAAGGGACTTGTACAAATTACCAGTTTGTTTGGAGATGAGTGCTATACCAAAAGAGGGCTTAGGTTAAGGGAATTTTCATTATAAAGAACATTGTTTTGAATTTTCAAACGTATGTGTCTGAAATTTGTACCTGTGAATTTTTGGGAGGAGTCTACCAGACAGCCCGACAGAACACCATCCAAGATGAGGCCGATGAGGTGATGTGTGAGCGGCCTGTGCAACTGGCACCCGAGTTGGACAGTGAGGAAACTGGCAAGGACTCAGTGCCAGAGGCAGAGATTCAGCCAGGGCCTTTGGAATCTCCAGCACCTCAAAGCAGTGTTGAGGAAGAGGAGGAGGAGCCCCTTCGTAATGCATGAGTATGCAGAGCTACCAGAAGGCAGGAATGGCTACTCAGGAGGAGCTCTCGTTGGAGCTAATTGGCCAGTACCCAAACCTACTTAAGGAATAATGGAGATGAAAAAACTTATCAGGAAAAAACTCATTTGATAGTTTTCTCCTGCATGTCCCTCTTTTTTGGAAAACCTCTGCTTGGCTTATCTGTTTTGGCTTCTGTTTTGTGGACTGATTGCAGGCATCTTGCCAACCTCCATAAACTTCCTGCAATATCCAGGACTAATTACTTACCTTTTCTTTCTGACTTTATGGACTTGTGCCAGCTGTTAATGCCATATAATTAACAGTTGGGTTTTTCAAGAAAAGACTGTTTTAAGATTTATTTGTGTGTGAACACTACTAAGCCAGTTTATTAGTGGTGGTTAATCAATTAAATGTAGGTTTGAATAGGTTTGTGTGTGCTACATTTTCTCTGGTCTGTAGCTGGGGCAGAACAATCCTTTTGAGCCTGAAACAGTGACTCAATCAAGGCTAAACACTGAATTTAACAGTTGAAGTAGGAATTGAATCTCACAGAATTATTAATATATAACTATAAAGACTTCGAAGTATTTAAACAATGGAAACTTAATTGAAGCAAAGATAGATAGAGCCAATCAACGTTTATAGCCAAATGTATATTTAAGCAAATTGCAACTATTGGGAATTGCAGAATACAGTTCGTATTTTTAGCACTCAAATTAACTAAGATTGGTATCCACTGAGATTCAGATTCCATTTTCATTACAGATTTGTATGAATAGTCCAGCAGCATTAGAGATGAAAAAAGGTAAAACTGGCATTAGATGGCAAAATTTTCTTGCACTATGCAAATATGTATATATGACTCATACAAAACAGCATAGCGCTATTCTTGGTGGAACAAAATGAACAAATATTTATTTTCCCTGGCTTTGGGGAAAAATGATTAAATCTAATTATGACGTGTTTACATTAAAGAGAGAGGTTTTTTTCATATTCTACTTGGGTTGACTTTAAATTTGTTTTAATTGTTGTGAATAGTATGGGGAAGAACTGTCATCCCTCCTGCTAGGGCACCAATAATAAAAAGCAATCAGTTTTGATGATTATCCTCTTTCCCCTGTTATAGGGAATAGCCTCCATCACTTTGTATCAGCCTGCACTGAGCTTTACTTGAATGAAGGCAACTCTAGACTTAATTAGCCCCGTTGTCATATGTGTTGTGGAACAGAGTACTACTTTTCTCTTCGGATCTGCTTCCATTTTGGCATTTGTCAGTTAAAAATAATGAATCTGAAGGTTGAGTGACACTGACGCAGACACACATAATAGCTGCAGTGCAATTAAAAGTGGTACCTTAAATATTCAAACATCAGGTGGAAATACTAGAAATGCAGGATTGGCCATTAAGTAGAATGAAGTAGAATGCTACTTCAGGTGATGGCACTAGATGCATGGTCAACTGAGGCCAAGCTTCTGCTGCCCAACTGACTTATGATTGCAAGTTGTCATTTCATTGTGACTAAGAATGTAACTCTCCAAATCTGCTTATATAAGTTGTCTCCTTGCTGAATGGGGCTCTGGTAATCTTATAGTGGGGTTCTCCATGGTGTACTGCTAGCAGTTTTAAGGTAACCGCTTCCAGCATCTGAAAAGAAAATGTGCACGCTGCAGGTAAGGTAAAACAGTTGTACTTTACTCTTAACATAACTAAGCATACAAGCAGTAACACCAAGGTGTTGCAAATCCATAGCAAACTGAACTTGGTCATCTGGAAAATGTGTAATGACCATACAACCATAAGGAAGCAACAGCAATTAATGGAAGGAATATAAGGGGTCTTTGGTGCTCTCTGAGCTTGGTTGTTTTCTTGCCCAAACTAGATAACATCATCAAAAACTATATACTGTAATTTCTTTACCCACACTAGATAACATCATCGCATCCTACAAAGTTTCCAACTGCTTTCTACTTGCTCTCAAGTCACCTCCTTTTATTGAGGACTCACTTAGGAAAACCCATCTGATTTCTCACAATGCTTCTGCTCTATTGTGTTTCCTCCTAACATGGTCTGCTATGTTTTTTGCAGAATATGTAACATATTTTGTAGCTATTGGTGGATGGACTCAGCTTCGCATTGCTGTGCAGTTGGAAAGATGGGATACTTCTCAATTTAGTAATGGAGAAACTGGGATTTGAACTACTGTGGCTAGCCATCCCATAATCCTGCTCATTTCCAACTCATGGATCCTATCTTCTTTCTTAGGTATTGTTGTGTTGCCTCCTCCTTGAATCCTGTGAGGGATTCTAAGTGTAGTGCATCAAGTACTGAGAAAGGGTCAGGTTTCAATCATGTATGGGACAAGGCACATTACATACAATTTATTGTCTTTGTGTTTCATATCGGACGTACAGTACAGTATATTTAGTATTGTTAATAGTACCAATCATGAAAGTACTAAGGTGCTATTAAAGAAAACTAAACAAAAGGAAGACAATCAGCAAAAAAGATAAAACCCCACCGTTTCAGTTGCTGAGAATTCTAAAAAGCAGAAAATGACTTCATCAGGCCTTTGGATACAGATAATCTTCAACTTATGACCATTCATTTATGACAGTTCAAAGTTACAACAGTCTCGGGAAAAAAATTGTCACCTATACTTACACTTATGTTTGTGTTGCACCACTCTTGTGATCACATGATTGCAATCTGGCAATTGAGCATCTTGTAATCAATTCTCACTTATAACTAGTGACATAGTATCCTAGTGTCCTATGATCACATGACTACACTTTGTGACCCTTTTTTTTTTTTGCAAATTTCCACCATGGACCTGGCAATAAATTCCCTGGTTGGATTCACTTAATGATTGCATCATTAGCTTAACAACTATGGCCATTTACTTAATGATAGCTATACAATTGCAGCAAAATTGGATTTGACTTCGCTTATGACCTGAACTACAGTGGAAATTCTGATCGTACATCAAGAATTTAGCTCTGTACTTAGTTCTTAGATGGATATGCTATCTTTGCCTTGGGAGGCTTTGTTTATTTCAAATGCAGAGAAGACCAGAGGCAGGACTGCAGTTTTTTCTTACAATTTTGTCCTCTTTCCAGATGTAAACATTCAGCAGATCAGCAAAATGTATACAGGCCATAGAAGATTTCTGGCAACATCACTGCTGTGTCTCTACTAGGAATGACAATACTCTTCTGCACTAATTCTCTTCATGTTCAAAGGGGCAAACAACAGGTAAACAGAAAAAGTCATTTGTACTGTAAACAGTTTAATATTTACTATTTATTTATTAATTGGATTTGTATGCTGCCCCTCTCTGAGGACTCAGGGCGGCTCACAACATATCGAAAACAATACAGCATATATATATCTAAAAATCCAATTACTATAGCTATTTTTTTAAATAAAACACTAATAAGATTTAAAATAATTCATTACCATTCACACCGCAAAAAAATACTACACTCATCGGCCAGGGGGCTAGGGTCTAATAGCCCCTATAAATCAGAAAAGTTGATTCTGCCTCCCTCTCTACTCTCTCTCGCGCTCCCCCAAACAATAGGCCAGCAGAAACATAACAGTCAAATACTTGTAGGAAACAGTATGGCTTAGTGTTTTTAACTAGCTAGCAAGCAAGAAACCACATGTGCCTTTGCAGCATCTCAGCATGTGCAAAGGAAAACACCTACAATGGTATCATGATGCAAATATATAAAAGAGAAGCTTACAGAGTGATATAGCTGCAAGTCTGGCTATTTTGTCCCCTGTTGCTGCAGAAGCAATCATGTTTTGGGGAAGGGTTCTTTGGGAGGGAGTTTGCTAACTGGAGCATACAAAACTTTTGCCAGACCAATCCTTGAATACAGCTCATCAATCTGGAACCAACACCGCATTTTGGACATAAACACTCTAAAAAATGCCCAGAGATACTTTATTAGAAGAGCCCTCCACTCCTCCAGTTGCAACAGAATACCCTACGCAACTAGACTTACAATCCTAGGTTTAGAAACTATATCACCTCAAACACAACCTCAACATAGCCCATAAAATCATCTGCTACAATTTCCTTCCTGTCAATGACTACTTCAGCTTCACCCACAACAACACACAAGCACACAATAGATACAAACCTAAAGCAAATCTCTCGAAACTCAACTGCAGAATACGACTTTAGTAACTGAGTAGTTGATGCATGGAACTCACTACCTGACTCTGTAGTATCATCACTTAACCCCCAAAACTTTACCCTTAGACTATCCACTGTTGACTTCATCTGATTCCTAAGAGATCAGTAAGGGGCATGCATAAGTGCATGCACCAGAGCATCTTCCGTCCCCTAATGTTTCTCTATTATTATTATTATTATTATTATTATTATTATTATTATTATTATTATTATTATTTTATTGGATTTGTATGCCGCCCCTCTCCGTAGACTCGGGGCGGCTCTTACTAGTATCCTGTATATACTATTGTTATATCTTTGTATACTACTAATACATATTTGAATAAACAAATAAACAAACAAACAAATAATAAAACTCTCATGTTATAGAGTGGGTGCTCCTCCTCATTGCTGTCCTATTGGGCTGATTCTGCAAAGTTGTTTCTAGACTAGAGTCCTCTGCAGAACGCAGTTGCCATGGTAGACTCTTTTGTGTGCTATAGAGATCACTACTTTTTTTGTTGTAGATAATAATTTCACTTGCTTAGGGAGTGAACTTTGCAGACTTCTGGTTTAACATACACCTAAATATTGTCAGCCAGGCATTCTCTTATTCTGACATGTAAGTATATGGAAATCTATTTTTGAAGAAAATTGCCTTACAGGGCAGAAAAAAAGACAAACAACTGTAGTCCCTGTCTTTGAGCCTTAAGGAGAAAAAAAATAACATTTTTGGAAGTGATGATGACAGTTATGCTGTTTTTCCCCTAGTATATTTATCATTTCAGAATCTACAAATTGGAAAAGCTTCTTTCTGTCTCTTTTTTCTTCTATGTCTCTCGTTTCTAAAATATAGCACTTATGGAAGCATGGCATTATAATGAGCAATGTAGCACATTTTTTTTTAAAAAGGAAAAAAGCAGATAAATCACAAGAAAGAAAAAAATAACAATTAAGTTTGAATGCCATGTAGTATAAAATTATTTCAATAAATGCAAAATTATTTTTCCTTTTGGTGAGTAGTCCTAGTAAATATATCTTGCAAACGCAAAAGAGAGGAAGAGAGAAAGTTTCTTCATAAAATAAGTCATTTTGATGGCAGTAAAACTGTTAATGTGCTTCTCATTGTTCCTTCAGAGGCATCAGTCTCAGAACTCTATAATCATTGACTCACAGAAGAAGCAAGCATCATAGGGCTAAGAAATCAAACCAGATTGGAATATTTATGCAAAAAGAATAGCAATAGCAATGACAATGTATATACTGTTTCACAGTGCTTTACTGCTTTCTCTTTTACAGAGTCAGCATATTGCCCCCAACAACCTGGGTCCTCATTTTATCCACCAGAAAAGGATGGAAGGCTGAATCAACCTTGAGCCAGTCAGGGTCAAACTTCTGGCAGTTGGCAGAATTAGCCTGCAATGCTGCATTCTAACCACTGCATCATCACACCACCATCCAATTAAATATCTTCATTTTCCTCGAATTGAAAAGATGTATAATTTCAGAATTTCATTGTAAGTCTTCCCATTCAACATAGGTGTCCATATGTGAAAGACTAGGACTGAAAGAGAAGGGGCTAGGAAGAGAGGCAATCAGTTATCTTATTAATGGGAGGGGGCTCATATTAGGAAGAAGATTCAAAGGGATGTAATTAGTATTAGGCCATGGAGTGCAGTGCTAAATCTCCATTCCCACCCCACTCCCAGAGAATGGATATTGCAAAATTCCCATTCCGAGACCACTCTTGGGCCAGCCAGAAGTGGTATTTGCCAGTTCTTCAAACTACTTAAAATTTCCACTGCTGGTTCTTTAGAACATGTTAGAACCTGTTGGACTTCACCCCTGATGGAGTGTGCTTTCAGCAGTTGCAACAGCCTCATCGTAAACTATAGACAGGAGCAGGACAATAATTAAATATGATTTAATTTTGTTTGAATCTAATGTTTAGCAATAATTAAATAAGCAATGATTCCTCTCCCCATGTATTTAATAATTTCACTTTCAATCACATCAAGAATGGTGACTTGGTGACAATGATTGTGATGCCTCTTTCAGCCACTTCAGAAAGTCATTGAATGTGGCATGCAACTCATATTGAGTCCTTCTGTCTTATGTCAGTGGCAGTCATGGCTTTTTAGTCCTGGCCATCAGATTGAAGGAACCCCTCATTACTCAAAGTACAGAAAATTAGCAGCTCTCTTCCTGCAAATGTTCATAAGGCAGACTGATAAGAAGTAAAATAGTTGAAGGGTCTCATCAGGGAAATCCATAATCTCTCTTGCTTTTCACACAAACAGTTTATATTTAAGAATCTAATTAACTGAACTGAGAAATTCTTCCCTTTCCAAATTACTGAATAAGTTGGAGTAGAAATGTAGCCAGGGCCAATAAAAGGTTTTGATACTTAGTGTAAAAATAATCATGCAACTAATCCTGAGTTATTTGCAAAGGAGGATGAGCAGGTTATTGTGGCACTGAATAAAGCACAGGTTAGGCAAAGGTTTTATTAAGTAGTTTCTTAATTATTGCCAATTATTTAGGAAGGATGTCACTATTTCTCCACGAAGCAGGGACGATACTTGTGTCCAGATGATAGCAGTTCCATTTGTAACAAATGGACTTGGTTCATACTTGTAGTTTTCCATGATCAAGGAAATGTAGATGGGATTCTTTCTTCCTGAGAAATGAAATATGATGCAATTTCAAATTAATATGCCTGTATCCAAAGACGTTGGTCTTTAGTTTCACTTAGCTACACAGCTAATTAAGGTATAATTCCAGCTCATTGTGATTAAATACAATTGCTTTATTAGGAGGATATTTAATTAGTATTAGCTCTAACCACTTTTTTCTGGTGAAGAAGGATTCGTTCAGTAATGGTTGAACTTCACTGCTAGGTTTATAAAATCCAATTGCACTTTAATGAGCAAGCTGACTGTCTATATAGCAGTCAAGGAAAAGGCACAGGATTATCTATGAGGATCATTGATTTCATGGGCACTGGAACAGATGCACAAATAATTGGTAACATACTTGAAGGTCCAGTATTGTTACTATGTTGTGAAATGTTCAAGCTGTCTGCCTACTCATTCCCATGCTTTCCACTGATGGTCATTATTTTCATTTCTGAAGTTAACATAAGGCATTGAGGCTTGCCTGACCTCCATCATCATACTACAAATACTTTTCTTTTTCATCACATTGTAATGTGTATTTGGTCCATGCAGAATTAAGAGCATCAGCTTTAGTGTTGGTAAGTCCTCTGAAATCTGCTGGTGTCTTTGGAATTTCCTACTAAACTTAATATACAATGTAGTTCATGATGTTATCTAGTAGGACAATGAAACTTCTATAAACAAACAACCAAGTCCAGAGAGCATTAGGGACTCCACAGTTCTACCTTGAATTACAGATATTTTATTCCATTGGAATGTAATATTTAAAATCCTCAGTAACTTCAGATGCATGGACTTTATCTGCAATTTCTCTGCCAGCATATTAACTGGGGAATTCTGGGAATTGAAGTACACAAAACACTTTAAAGTTGCTGAGGTTGGAAAACACTGTTAAAGTAGATGGCAGCTGCAGCAGTAAGCAGCAGCTGATGCCTTGATTTTCAAATGTCCATTTGCACCATTGCAAATGGTTGTGAAGCCATAAATAATGCTGCACATTGGGCTATACTTCATACATAAAGTGATCAGATTTTTACATTGTTAAAGAGGGACACTATTGACTGGGAGGGTGGGGGGTGGGCTTGATTAAAAATTGGTTTATATGGAGCAAAAAAATTATCTTTCTTTTTTTCTCTCTCTCTCTTCCTCCCACCATTTCTCACTCTCCTTCCCTCTCTCTCTCTCTTCCTTCTTTCCTCTCTTTTTCTCTCTCTCTCTCCTTCCCTTTTTCTTTCTCTCCCTCTGTCCCTCTTTCTTTCTTTCTTTCTTTTCTTTCCTCTCTCTTTTTTTCAATGAAGTGGCATATAAGTCTAAATGCTATTGCTATAAAAGAAAGAAAGAAAGAGAGAGAGAGAAAGAGGAAGGAAAGAAGAAAAGAGAGAGAGAGAAAGGAAGGAAGACAGACACAAAGAGAAATAAAAATAAAGAAAGAAAGAACAGAACAGAAAACAATTGCAAGGAAGGAAGGAAGGAAGGAAGGAAGGAAGGAAGAAAAAGGAGGGAGGGGAGGATGGAGGAGAGGGGGAAAGGAAGGGAGTGGGGGGAGATTATTTCCTTTCAGAGAAGTCTGCAGATGGGTTCAGAAAACCATCCATTCATCCATTCTGCCCCAATCTCTCTTGGAAAAAACTTCTGAAGAACTGGTCTGGTCGGCTGATTTCAGGACATCATTGAAGTTCCATTACTACCAGTTTTCTACAGATTGACTTTCCCTTCAAAGAATCTCCCCAGCAGAAGAGAAGACCTGATTTAAAGAGAATTTACAATCCTGTCACCTTTAAGTTTTCTTCATGGTGCTCCATTGCCTGGAATTTCCTAGAACAGCAACGGGGAAGGGGGCGAGAGGGAAGCGGATGGGCAAAAGATTCCAAAGGAAGACCAATAAGCAAGTGGGAGGACGGAGCAAGGGATAAACTCAGCAGGCAGGCAGGCAGGCAGGCAGGCAGGCAGGCAGGCGGGTGGGCGAATGCAGCATCTTGAGGTGCTGAGGAGTCACATGGAGATCAGTGTTTTCTCTTGTTTTAGAACCAGCCATGATCAGGAGGGGCTGAGTTGAAGGTTTTTGCCCCATGGGTGCGCACACACTCCAATCCAAGAAGGGGCACAGAGGCCCCATGTTTTTTCCCCCCAACCCTACCTTCCAGGGACATGGGGTCCTGCGGGAGGTGATGAGCGGCAGTGCAGGTGGCATGCAAGGCACCCCCCCCCATTGCTGGGGCCAGCCCAGCTTGCCAGGGGAAGGTGAGGGCCCAGGTGGGGGGGTGCCAAAGCGGGCACTCCAACGCCAGGAGCATCCCTTCCAAGCCTCCCCGGTCTAACCCATCCAACCTGGCCTAGCCCGGCTCAGGAGCTAATAGGGTCACCTGGAGAAGATCCTCTGAAGAACCCCAGATGCTCCCATCCTGCTCTCCCCCAGCTGTTGGCCATCCTGCTCTTCCATTCAAAAATTGGGACATTTTGGAAAGCAGGTGGGACGTGGGAGAAATCATTCGAAAGTGGGACTGTCCCACCAAAAGCAGGACGTCTGGTCACCTTATTCATACAGAATGCGGAAATTACCATTTATAGACATGGGTTAACATTGCACACATAATGTGCAATGTTAACCCAACAAGAACACAATTCTCTCCCCTTTTAGTGACATTCCCTAATGCCCTTATGAATGGCATTGGGTGTTACAACAAAATGGCACAGCAACGATTATTAAAGCATCACATTAGCTGCACCATACAAAAATACCCACAATATTGGCATATTATTTTTTGCATGTAAGCAGTCAGGATAACTTTTAGCACTGAACAATGCCAAAATTATTGACTATTATCCATAATTTCTTAAATCAAAATAAGAGACAGCTTAGTCTTGGGGAAAGAGTGAGATATAAACTCAAAGTAACATACTTTATATAAGTTATAATTACAAATTTCTGTTAAAATAATATGTATAATATATAATGCCCAAATCACTTGTTTGGAGCATAAGTATTGTTCTAAGTTTTGTACACTTAGCGTACAAAACAATATCCATGTTTTGCAGGTAAATTTCTAGTGAAATTCATACTATATATTATTTTCATCGATATTTACATTTTAATTATATTACTTTCTCATGTACATTTCTTCATATTTTCAAATTGAAAAATTGCATTATATAATTCAAAATGTGGGTGTTGAATGAAATTACTGTATGATAAAATAATAAATTAGCAATGTTCTCATTAAAACTTAACTAGATCTTGCCTATGCATGCTAGCAAAATATCCTAATATTGAGCATCATACCACCACAGTGGTACTAATTAGCTAGAGAGGTGATGATGGAATTTCTCTAGTGAATTTGTACAGAGGCTAGATAACCATTTTTTATATGATTTATTTGAAATCTTAGATTTAGCAAGGATTAGAGGTGATAGTCAAACCTCCATTTTATGGATATACAATTAAATGAACTTCTGCTCCATCTCTAGAGTCAGGCAAAATTTTGAATGCCATCATTGAAAGCATGCATAAAATTTAACCAGAGATTGTTTTCTTGACATTTAAAATAAGAACACTATTCTGTTTCAACTGCAATTACAATAGATTTCAGCAAACAGTTTCACTAGTTTTGTTCATTTCAGTAACTTCAGACTTTTATTTTTGTTCTCTGAATAGGATTTTTTTTTCTGGCTAAGTGAATTCTTCAAGGGATTGCATGGAACTGTAAGTACCGTCAAACACCATAACACTTTACCAATGATTCTTTTGCTGAGCTATAAGACTTCAAGGTAAAGGATGTTCTCAGAATTCTTTTAAGGTAATATTTCTCCCACGAGACGTTATGTACTGATTCCCAGTTAGATGCATCCGAAATCTTCTCTTATTCAACATTTTGTCAGATCAAAAGTCTTCTGTCTACCTTTTAGACCATTCATCTTCAGAAGGGGTATATCCAGACATTCTTCTATACATGCAGACTCTTGAGTAGATACACCAACCTGCTAGACTGATTCTCCCATGACTAGGCTTATAGAAACTGTAGGAATCATCTGGAAGTTATTTCATGAAAAATACAACATTTGGTGATTAATCTGAACATCTCTTTGGAAGCTGTATCCACTCTTTATAACCTACTGACAAATAACTCAGTGGTACATTGCATAGGAACAATAAATTGAAGTTGAATGGAAGCTTTTGGGGATAACTGGTTTCCAGGTCAAGGAAGAATTGAAGTTTGTGAATGAAGGCCCAGGCAGTCTTAGTAATCAGTGTGATTTGAAGCAGTTATGAGTTGACAGATGTAGTCAAGTCATGGTTCACTAGTAGCGTGATATCATCCTGACAATGGCATTGACCTTAAAGATGGCCCAGAAACATAAACTATAAACTCTTTTTTTTAAAAAAATTGTTTTTAAAAACAGGCCAAATTCTTTTACAACAGCAAAATACAAGGTGACAGGTGCAGCCAGATGAATCATGTTGAAATGAAGTTTAAATTACTTGAATCATAAAATATCCAACAGGTTAACATTATTTTATTTTAGTTTTGTTTCCATTGTATGAGCATGCAAAGATCAATTCCAATAAGTGTAACCCTTCCCTCTTTAGCCATTGCCTTCATCACATCTCCCACCAAACATCAGGGATCTGGAACCAACAAACACAAAATTCCCAATTAGCTCCATTGGGATGAAATAAAATGAACTGAGGATTTTGAAGAATGCATTGGTATATGGATTCAGAAGGTTTTTAAAAAATAATTGATAAAAATGCTTCAAATGTTGGAAATATGGACAATATGAAGGGTCATTTTATCATGCCTGATGACCAGGGGTGCGTTATAACTGCATGTTACTACTGGCTCACTTCCTCCCGCACCACATGGGCATGTCAAGTGATTATATATCATGGCCATTAAAAAAAGTTGAAAAACAGATAGCAACAAATGTGCAGTTCCAAAACTCAGCTTCTGTACATGCACAGAAGGAAAAAAATTCCACCCCTCAAAAAAAATCCAAACATTTTTTTTTAAAAAAAGGTAGCGGCGCCCATGGACTGGAACTGACTTGACTGGTCCTGTGATGTCATTGTGACATCACCAGAGGATTGCTACCAGTTTGGATGAACCAGTGTGAATCAGGAGGAATCCACCTCTGCTGATAACCACCCAGGTTTTATGGCTCCCAGTGTTTTGTTTTCTCTGGGAAATGGATCCAAATGGCTCTTTGAGTGTTTAAGGTTGCCGACCCCTGACCTATACTAACACAAAGAATTTTAAAGACCAAGATTCAATACAAACCAGAACTTTTCTAACTTGGATTAATGAACAGAAAATTAGAGAAAAGCCACAGAATAATATTTTGACATATAATCACTGTTGTGAGACAACTATACTAGAAAAAAATGGAAAGACTCTGACATGATCACAATTGAGGAATGATTGGCGAAGATGATGTAATTATTAGAAATTCAAAAATTAATTTATTTGCTTAGAGAAAGATGCTATTAAATTTATCAATGACTGGAAGCCTCTTAACGGACATTTTGCCAATAAAGAAAACAATGAATTTATAATTATTATAATTTATAATTATTTGTTTGACAATTAGAAAGGGCAGCTTATGGAGGAAGGAGACAATGATGCCAACTAGAGAGAGAGAGAAAGAGAGAGAGAGAGAGAGAGAAGTTAAAATATAAATGCATTTATTAAGACAAAGAAGTAGCTCAAAAATTATACTCAGTTGAGGTTAATTGCTTATTTAAATGCAATATAATTACAATTTTTCTATTTTTTTCCTCCAAATCATATTAATAATTACAATTTGGAGAGAAATCTTTGGAAATTCTATTAGATTTGGGGAGATGTTTCCGTTCCTTTGTTCTCAGGTTATACCAAAGATCCTGGCTTAGTTGAAGTCACTTTACTTCTGCAACTTGGGCCACCTGATTTTTGCAAGTTTTTTTATAGACTTTTAAGTTTCTACTCATGAAGTAGCTCTTAAAGCCTTAGTAGTACTGTACTACATAACAGTTTAACATTTGTTGTAGAGGGCTGAAATAAGTCAGAGAAATGGATGACATTGGGAATTCTTGTGATTACTATTCTTAGAACCTTGTTCCTGCAGGCTTTAGATTGTATTATTCTCACATTCTGGTATTATTTTATTAAACTCAAAGAAAAGTCTGATCTATAGGCACCCGAGAATCAGAGCCCAGGTGGTCCAGAAATAGAGTCAAGGAGCAAACTTTAGGATTTTTTTTCCTGATGGGTTCTACTAGACTTTCCTTGGATTTAGAGGCTCAAGCAGAACTTATCTAAGTACCCAAGACTGCAGTTAAAATGAGCTAGGGAGACAGGATGCAATATTCCTTTCTTAGACTCAGATCAGAAGCAAATGCATCAGAGTTTGTTCCTGGATTTGTTCTTTCTCTGCTTTGCTCATCTTACTCCCTCATCTCATCACTTCTTAAGAGCTGAGTCTCAAATGTCTGGAGATGCAAGAACCATTTTTCCCTTTACTTTTTTCATACAGTCTTAAAGGATAACATCTGTAATTCTTCCTAAAATGTGCAGTGGATTTTGGTTACAATCAAAGCATCAAGTGCAAGCCAAAGCTGGAAGGCACCTGATGGTCAGAAAAGAAAAAAGGAAAAGGAAACATTCAACGCTATTAATTGAAGTTGGAAGTGATTTCAGTCTATCTCCTGCTTTACCTTAATTAAAGCTATGTGAAGGCACTGGCAATTACTGTATTGAAAATGGGAGCAGGAGTATTTATTCCAGACCTCTCCTTCTTTCTATGGTTAGAAATAGTACTCATATGATGGTATCCATTTCCCTTAGTATTAGAATAAAATATAATAAGAGTGGTAGGAAAATCCAGGAGGTGTGCACTGCTGCATGCCCTCAATGCACTCCCACATGAGATTTGGCTTTGATGCATGCACAACATGCCAAATCTTGTGTGCAAGAGCGAGATTTTGGCTATTTTTGCCATTTTTTTGCTTTTGCTTCTGCTTTTGCATGCAAAAATAGAGACAACAATAGCCAAAATCTCACTCATTCTCGCGCCCTCGTAAGAGATTTGGCTGGCTGCACATGCGCAGAAGCCAAATCTCACACTGATGGGTGTGCACATGACAAATGTGCGCCCGCAAGCCTGTGACCGTCAGATTCGGGTTTCCTCAGAGATGTGCCAAGATGGCTCTGAGAATAAATTGGAACTTTGAAGAAGACTTTGCCTTGGACTCTGATTTAAACTTAGACTTACACATGCGTGCACAGTGCCGAAAAATTTGAATTTTTTTTTAAAGACAAAAAACAAGATGGCGACTGCATGAGCAGTACCAGAAACTTGGCTTCTGCACATGCTCAGAAGAAAAGTGAAAAAAATAATCTAAAATATATATTTTTTAAAGTTGGTGGTGCCCACAGACCGGCATCGGCCTAACTGATTCAATGACATCATCATGATCACCAGTGCATCGCCACTGGTTCAGATGAACCATTCTGAATTGAGAGGAACCCACCTCTGATTGGTAGTCTGCTGAAATTTCCTTGAATTAAATCTGCAAAAATGGTATGGGAGACAACTAGAACAATATATTCAAAAAGCAAATGCAACATTGGCAAGCATTGTGTCTTGTACTTTTGCACTTTAACTTAGCTGTCTTCAAGGGAGGTTTGTGATTATTAGGAAGAGATTGACTATTAGGCTACATTAAGTAGCCTTTTCCTTAGCTTGCTTTGCTCGAAAGCTCTGCAAATAGTCCATCTCGCTAAATATTAATGACAATGTAATAATGTGAGATCAATCCACTAGGTTCGGTAAGCTTCATTCATAAAGCACAATAAAAGGTGGAAGCAGAGTTTAAAACCACTTAGAGTCTGAGGGAACTGACCCTAAAAAAAAAAATCAATACTGTCTTGACTTCCATTCATCTAAGCCAAAAGTTTTGGCACTTATCCACAAGAAACCCAATTATGTTTTTTCCCCTCAATTGGACACATTTTCTGAATCTGCAAGTCCCAATGGTGTGTACATTAATCCCATGAGATGAATTAATATAGTACAGTATGAAACAAGGTGATTAGCTAGTCTATGGTTCAATGTGGCATGGTTATTATGTATAGGTTATTATGATTAGTGATTAAACACTAAGTCTGCCTATGCAAAATTGATGCATATGATTTTGCATCAACATATGCAACTCCACAAAAAAACTTAGATTTATTGGTTCTTCATCTAATCTTAGAATCCCAACAGACTATTACTCACTACTACCTGTTATTATTTACATTGCCTAACATTACTTTGGCAAGATATCAGATAGGAATTCAGTCCCAGGACACCAATCACCAAGTTTGCTTAACTGACACTTGTGAGCTACCAGTTCACTGTTCCTTGCCATGTTCTTGAGCCACACAAAGCACAGGAGAAAGGCAGCCTCAGCCTCTCCTGCCTCCATTTGACCAGCAACAAAGACTCTAGCATTTCACTCTCAGCTTTGTTGGCTGAGGAATTCTGAGAGTTGAAGTCCACAAATCTTAAAGTCCCAGGACACCAAGCACCCAGTTGTGGGTTCCTTCCAGTGCTAGGCAAGTCTGTTATGGTAGCGGCCACCAGATTGTGCAATTTGCATGTAACCGCTCTGGTGCTGGTCCGTCGGGCAGCACCATCTTTTTTCCTGATGTTTTTCAATGTCTTTGCTGCCTGCGCATGCGCAGAAGCAAAATCTCATGAGGGGACACTGGTGTGCATGAGATTTCAGTGATTTGTTTTGCATGAGGGATGCATGTGTGGGCACATGTGCAGGCACGCCCGAATCAAGAGGATGCATGCAGAGCACACCAGTATTCAGGTAAGTGAAACCCCCCCCCAGTGCAAGCACCCCCTGAGAACTTGGATATTAGCCTCCCTAAGTTTTCCCAAAGAGGCTGCTACAAAATAGTAAAACTTAATGAAGCAGAAGGGGAAAATGTTTAGTTCCTTAAATGGAAGGTTCATTTCATTTCAATGAGTCATGTTCATTTTGATAACCTCTTTCAGATTTGCCTGTTTTTCAGATTTCTCTTTTATTTTCCCCAAGAAAATATTGGATCTTGTACAGTGGTACCTCTACCTAAGAATGCCTCTACTTAAGAACTTTTCTATATAAGAACTGGGTGTTCAAGATTTATTTGCCTCTTCTTAAGAATCATTTTCTACTAAAGAACACGAGCCTGGAAAAATTTCCCAGGAAATTTGAGAATGGCACAAAGGCCCGGCCAGTTTCCTGCCATTCCCCCTGGGATTCTTTCTCTGGTGCAGTGTATGGGAGGCAGCCTCGTGCTGCATGTATGGGAGGCGCGTGCTCCTCCTCGCCGCCTCAGAGTCCCTCTTTTCTTTTTTTAAGCCTTAAAATTTTGGAATTTTTTGATTCCCCTCATCTCACCTTCTTCCTTCAGCAGTGACTGTCCTCCTCCTCTTCTTCCTCCTCTTCTCCCCACCCAACTTCCGAGCTTTTATTTCTTTCCTAATGGGTTTGCACACATTATTTGCTTTTACATTGATTCCTATGGGAAAAATTGCTTCTACTTACAAACTTTTCTACTTAAGAACCTGGTTATGAAACGAATTTAGTTCTTAAATAGAGGTACCACTGTACTTATATAGTAGTGGATCTTGAACTGATCAGAGGGTTAGATTAGATAGCCTCAAGGTTCTTTTGAACACTAATATTCCAACCCTGAACCTGCTGATCAAAATTCCTTTAGACTTCTTTAGATTTGAAAAAACCCTGGTTTGGCCAACTAGTGACAGTGTTTGTTGAAGTAGAAGACATCAATCAAGCTTTATTGCTTCTGCTACCAGTCAGTCTCCTTGTTTGGAATCCATAGTTTCTCTCTCTCTCTCTCTCTCCTAATAGCATTTTAAATTTGTGTGTCCAAATTTTTAAGGCGGAAAAATCAAGCAGCAATCATAATGAATTAGAAACATGTTCTTTGGTAAGAAGCCTGAACAATATCTTCCTGCCAGTTCACTTAAAGATCTAGGAGAAGTGTCCTCAGTTTTTAACTAGATGGAGAAAAAACCCAGCTTTTGAAAAGGAATATAGCTGACGGCTTGTTATTTTTCTCTAAATTAATCTCTACGCTATTTAAGAAAGGGTTTGGGTTTCTTACATGGTAATGAGAAGTACTTCAAGAACAGCTAAAACAATATCTTTTCGAAGGTTAGTATCCATAGTAGTTACAAGTGAAAGTTTAGTTCAATTCATTCTTTAATATACTTTCTAAATCAACATGTAAACTAAGGTTATTATTGGATTGTCTCATATTTCTGATTCTTAGAATGTTGCTTTACAAAGAGAACACAACTCATGTATTGAGTAAAATATATATACACAAATAATGCAATATATTTGAAAAATGTGTATAAGCATGAATATTATGAAAACATAAATAAAAATAAGAGCTTTTTTTTTTAAATCACAAACTAAGTAGATAGGATGCAATTCAAAGTGTTGGTCATGACCTATAAAGCCCTACATGGCATTAGTACAGATTACTTACGGGACTGCCTCCTGCCACATGAGTCCCAGCGACGGGTTAGGCCCCAAAGAGTCGACATTCTTCAGGTCCTGTCAAGTAGACAATGTCACTTGGGGGGGCCTAGGGGAAGAGCCTTCTCTGTGGGGGGCTCTGGCCCTCTGGAACCAGCTCCCCCCAGAGATTCACACCGCCCCCACCCTAAATTGGATTTCAGATGTTTTCATTGTATTTCGTAAGCCACCCGAGTCCTTGGAGAGGGGCAGCATATAAATCATAAATAAATAAATGAATGAATGAATGAATAAATAAATAAATGAATAAATAAATAAATAAACAAACGAATAAATATTGAAATATTGAAATATTGAAATAATTGATTGTTGAAATAATAAAAACACTAGGATATAATGTAATGTGTAGTTGGGAATGAATTGGCTGACTGATTTAAATATATATGGGATCTTAATAGTAATTCTAAATTAATTAGATTTGTTGGTTTCTTGGGTTTTTTTGCATCTTGTGAGCTGCCCCGAGTTTTCAGAGAAGGGCGGCATACAAATCTAATTAATAATAATAATAATAATAATAATAATAATAATAATAATAATGCTTGTGACATTCATTCTAACTCCAGCATTTTGTATGATTTTTCTTGTCGGGGATGTGTTTATTTCTAAAATAGATTTGGGTGAAACTAGTCAAGTGTATGCCTAGACACTTAAAAGTTCATCTGAATATATGTCCAAAGGATATAAATTTTGATCCGTACAATTTAAGCATTCATCAAATTAGAGCAAAGAACATGGATGAAATACCAGAGATATTATTGTCCATGTAATAAAAATGCAGATGAGATTTTTCTGATGGAAGTCAATCTTGGATTAAAACATTCTGGATACAAGTATGACTTCCTTAAAGCTCAGCAGACAACAAAGCTCTGTGGACCCAAGGAAATTTGAAGACCGAGGCTCTTGTGCAGTGAAGCAATGAAAGCAATTAAGAGAAACTCTGACAATTTCCTTTTTTATGCTTCCTGTTCATAAACTTTCTTTCACTCTGAATCCTTACATTCCTTTCTTGCTTTCTCCCATTACGACAAACCACCGAAAGAAATAGATGACCTTTGTAAGTGGGGAACTGAAGCAAGGAGATTTCTGCAAGGGCACAAAATAGCCAAGCTTACCCCAAATCTAAAGCAAAGTAATTATTCCAAAAATTGCATTGCTTCCAATAAAGAAGAGTTAAATAACTGGCCTCAGAGATAGATAATAATACTTTCTCAGTTTGTTTGGGGTCTAGATCATAGACAGGCTAATCGTATTGTAGGATGGTAGTGGTGGTGGTGGTGATAGTGAAGATAATGATGATTTATTAATATTTTCTGAGAGTTACATATCTAAATTACACATCTAAATACTGGTAAGGATCCCTTCCTTCCTTCCTTCCTTCCTTCTCTCCCTCCCTCCTTCCCTCCCTCGCTCCCTGTAAGGTTGTCTAGAAGCATAATTCTTTATTGTTTTTCCTGAATTTTCTCATTGATTTTTACATATGGCAAACAACTTAATGTGGATTTTAGTAAAACATTGGGTGGAAAGGACTTGAGAGAGCAATAAAATGGAATGGAATGGAACAGAACAGAATAGAATTACAGAATTGGAAGGGACCATGGAAGTCTTGTAGTCCAACCCCCCTGCAGGAAGCCTTATACCATTTTGGACAAATGGTTATCCAAAATCTTCTTTAAAATTCCAAGTGTTGGAGCACACACAACTTCTGGAGGCAAGTTGTTCCACTGATTAATTGTTCTATCAGAAAATTTCTTCTTCGTTCTAGGTTGCTTCTTTCCTTGATTAGTTTCCTCCCATTGCTTCTTGTCCTAACCTCAGGTGCTTTTGAGAATATGTTTATGTTTATTTAGATTTGTATGCCGCCCCTCTCCGCAGACTCGGGGAGGCTCACAACAAAGTGCAAAAGACAATTTACAACAAATCTAAATTTCTACTAAAAACATTTAAAAAACCCCATTTCTAAACACACATACATACATACATACCATTCATAAATTGTATATGCCCGGGAGAGATATCTCAGTTCCCCCATGCCTGACAACACAGGTGGGTCTTAAGAAGCTTGCGAAAGGCAAGGAGAGTAGGGGCAGTTCTAATCTCCGGGGGGAGTTGGTTCCAGAGGGTCGGGGCCGCCACATAGAAGGCTCTTCCCCTGGGGCCCACCAACTGACATTGTTTAGTTGACGGGACCCGGAGAAGGCCCACTCTGTGGGACCTAATTGGTCGCTGGGATTCGTGCGGCAGGAGGCGGTCTCGGAGGTATTCTGGTCCAATGCCATGAAGGGCTTTAAAGGTCATAACCAACACTTTGAATTGTGACCGGAAATTGATCGGCAACCAATGCAGACTGCAGAGTGATGGCGAAACATGGGCATACCTAGGTAAGCCCATGACTGCTCTCGCAGCTGCATTCTGCACGATCTGAAGTTTCTGAACACTTTTCAAAGGTAGCCCCATGTAGAGAGCGTTACAGTAGTCGAACCTCGAGGTGATGAGGGCATGAGTGACTGTGAGCAATGAGTCCCAGTCCAGATAGGGCCGCAACTGGTGCACCAGGTGAACCTGGGCAAACGCCCCCCTCGCCACAGCTGAGAGATGGTTTTCTAATGTAAGCTGTGGATCGAGGAGGACTCCCAAGTTGCGGACCCTCTCCGAGGGGGTCAATAATTCCCCCCCCCAGGGTAATGGACGGACAGATGGAATTGTCCTTGGGAGGCAGAACCCACAGCCACTCCGTCTTATCCGGGTTGAGCTTGAGTCTGTTGACACCCATCCAGGCCCCAACAGCCTCCAGACACCGGCACATCACTTCCACTGCTTCGTTGACTGGACATGGGGTGGAGATGTAAAGCTGGGTATCATCAGCGTACTGATGATACCTCACCCCATGCCCTCGGATGATCTCACCCAGCGGTTTCATGTAGATATTAAATAGCAGGGGGGAGAGGACCGACCCCTGAGGCACCCCACAAGGGAGAGACCTCGGGGTCGACATCTGACCCCCCACTAACACCGACTGCGACCGGCCAGAGAGGTAGGAGGAGAACCACTGAAGAACAGTGCCCCCCACTCCCAATCCCTCCAGCCGGTGCAGAAGGATACCATGGTCGATGGTATCGAAAGCTGCTGAGAGGTCAAGGAGCACCAGGACAGAGGATAAACCCCTGTCCCGGGCCCGCCAGAGATCATCCATCAACGCGACCAAAGCAGTTTCCGTGCTGTAACCGGGTCTGAAACCCGACTGCTGGGGACCTAGATAATCGGCTTCTTCCAAGGACCGTTGGAGCTGGAGCACCACCACCTTCTCAACAACCTTTCCCTGGGCGATAGTTATTAAGTATGGCTGGGTCCAGGGAGGGCTTCTTGAGGAGGGGGCGCACAAGCGCTTCCTTATAGAGAGTTGGAAAAACTCCCCTCCCCAAGGAAGCGTTGGTAATCTCCTGGACCCAGCTCCGTGTCACCATTACTCAGTTGCTCGGAAAGGAATACCATGTCAGGTGCGTGCCCTCCCTCGTGAGTCGGACCCTGTACTACTTGAGTCAGGTCCATGGCTGTCATGGTGGCCATGAACTCCTGTGCCAACCCAGAGGTTTCGCCGAGTGACGGCAGGTTGAAGTCCCCCAGGACAATAAGTCCGGGGAACTCCACCGCCAACCCGGCTACCTCCTCGAGTAGCACAGGCAAGGCTTTTGACACGCAGCTGGGAGGCAGGTACGTGAGAAATAAGCCCACCTGAACCCCTAAGTCCAACTTCATCAAGAGAGACTCGCAACCCGCAATTTCCGGAGCAATGAGTCTACGTAGGCAAAGGCTCTCCCTGGCTATAATAGCCACTCCTCCCCCGCTTCCCTGGGGTCGAGGTTGATGCCATATCTGAAACCCGGCTGGGCAAATTTCAGAGAGAGGAACACCTCCCTCTGGGCCCAGCCAGGTTTCAGTAATACATGCCAGGTCGGCCTCCTCGTCCAGGATCAAATCCCGGATGAGGAGAGCTTTATTTACCACCGACCTGGCATTGAGTAGCAGCAACCTGAGCCCAGGGCCAGAGTTACACTCATCACCAGTACCCAAGATTGGGCTCACGGAGCCAGAACAAGGGATCGTTATTAAGCAATGATCCCTCGTTCCCCTGGAATGGCTAACTCCGTGGCCCCCGCCATATCTGCCTCTCCCCAGCAACACTGGAATATTCCGACCCTCTGCCACCCCAGAGATCGGTACCCCTTCCTCTCCCGCCTCTCGAGCGTCAGGTGGGCCAGCATTTACACTATTCACATTGTTCATATACCACTCCCTCTTCTTTGTGGCAATCCTTGAGATATTGGAACACTGCTATCACGTCACCCCTAGTCCTTTTTTAATTAAATTAGACATATTCAGTTCCTGCAACCATTCTTCATATGTTTTAGCCTCCAGTCCTCTAATCATCTTTGTTGCTCTTCTCTGCAGTCTTTCTAATTAAAATGACAATACCAAAAGGGAAGTACCAGAGAATGCTCAGATTATATTGCATATTTGCATGTTACATGTAACTCACTGTTGTGATCCAGATGCCAACAATGTGTGGAACAAGAATTGCCAGCTGCATAGATCATATGCAGCCCAACAGCTCCAAGAGAAGTGTCAAGAGCAGAATCATGAATTGTATACCACCTTCATGGAACTCATTGAGGCTTTTAACAATGTCAGTCATGAAGGCCTGTGGCGCATCATGTCAAAATTTGGTTGTCCTGATAAATTTATCCTGATGGTATGTCAATTTCATGACTGCCTGTGTGCTCATCAATGGAGAAGCTTCAGAGGCTTTTCCGTCAGAAACGATATCAAGCAAAGGTTGGCACCAACCTTGTTCAGAATAATGTTTTCAGCCATACTGTCAGATGCCTTCCAGAATAGTTCCTTGGGAGTTAGTCTGAGATACAGGACTGTTGGGAAACTGTTCAACATGTGAAGACTCCAGGCTGTCATCAAGATAAAGAAGACTGTGCGGTATGACTGCCTCTTTGCTGACGATTGTGCCCTGAATGCTGGATCAGAGCAGGAAATGCAAACCAGTGCGGATAATTTTGCAGCAGCATGCTACAACTTTGGTCTCTTTCTCAACATAAAGAAGACCAAAGTGATGCATCAGCCAGTTCGGAAAGCCAAATACCAAGAGCCTACCATCACAGTAAAGGAACAAAAGCTACAAGCGATGGACCAGTTTACATATCTTGGCAGCACCCTCTTCCGTGCAGTGACAATTTACATAGAGGTCATCTGCAGAATCACCAAGGCAAGCTCTGCATTTGGCAGACTAATGATCAGCTTGTGGAACTGACATGGAATAAGCCTTGCTACAAACCTCAATGTCTACAGAGCAGTAGTGCTAGTTACCTTGTTGTATGCCAGTGAGACTTGGACTGCTAGGCAATTGAACCACTTCCACATGACCTGCCTCAGTAGAATTCTGAGGATCCAGTGGCAGGATAAGGTGCCTTACACTAAGATCCCCTCCAGAGCAGGCCTGCCATCAATTTCTACCCTGCTGATAAAAGCCCAGACAGCTAGGCAGGGCATGTCTCTATGATGCCAGACCATTGCATCCCTAAACAGTTCCTCTGTGGTGAGCTGTCTAAAGGAAAGCAAAGGAAGCAATACAAAGACACGTTGAAAGCCTCTTTCAAGTTCCTCGATATCGACACCACCTTCTGGGAAACCCTGGCACAAGATCAACCAACATGGCACATGCTGATCCACCAAGGCTGTCAGATATCTGAGGTCAGAAGAACATTCATAGCAGAAGACAAGCGAGCAATCTACAAAACCAGGGCTGTAAATGCTGCGACAATGGTGCCCACACATGTCTGCCCAACATGTGTCAGAACATTTCATGCTCTTACCAGCCACCTGTGGACACATCACGTACAGCCCACAACCCATTAGATGTCAAAGTCCTCTTTGAATATGATGGATGAACATCATCATCATTATCATGCAGAATAAGCAGGTTCTCTAAAGATTACACTGCTAACACATGATAGATAATGAAAAATGCAATGAAGTTCCCGCCTGAAAAAAATTGTATTAGTGTTGTAGAGCACTACAAAGTGTGGATAGTCATTAAAGACATTTATGTTCCAATTTTGTGGAAGAATGAATCTGTGTGTGACTGCCAAGGAATAGATTGAATGGGATGTGGTAAATCTAAATAGTTTAAAATTGACAAAAATGCATTACAATTGTATACTGTTACGTAAGTCCTTTACCTTGTCTGCAGAATATATTGTGAAAAATGCTAGACTAGAAGAACTAGAAATTAGAATTAAAATTGCTGGAAGAGATATCAACAAACTCAACTATCCTAAAGATATTATTCTGATAACTAAAAATGAGAAAGATTTAAGAAACCTTTCGCTGAAAGCTAAAAAAAAAAAAGGTGCAAACCCCTGTCTGCTACTCAATAATTTTTTTAAATAAAAGAACATGTCCACAAGCAATGTATCCAAATGGCAGAGGAGAATTGTAATAGGCTACATGTAGAAAGATATTGATTCTAGCCATTAAGTAAACATCTACTACTTGGAAGAAAGGCTATGACAGATCTAGAGAACATATTTGAGCGTGGAGACACATATTGTCAGCAAAGGAACAAACTGTCATGGTTTTCCAGTAGCAACATATAACTGTGAATGTTAGAGCATCAGAAAGGTTGAACAAATAAAAACTGAAATAGTGGAGAAGATGGTTGTGTTCAGTTCTGGACACCTCACCTACAAAAAGATATTGACAAAATTGAATGGGCCCAAAGACGGACTATAAAAATATGTTAAAAGGTTCAATAAGGTTCAATAAGGTTCAGGAGGGAAGTGTTTTTAATAGGAAAGTGAACACAAGAACAAGGGGGCACAATCTGAGGTTAGTTGGGGGAAAGAACAGAAGCAACATGAGAAAATGTTATTTTACTGAAAGAATAAACATATATCCATCCTAAGATAAAATAGTAGATTCTTGGAACAAACCTCCAGCAGACGTGATTGGTAAATACACAGTAACTGAATTTAAACATGCCTGGGATAAACATATATCCATCCTAAGATAAAATACAGCAAATAGTATAAGGGCAGACTAGATGGACCATGAGGTCTTTTTCTGCTGTAAATTTTCTATGTTTCCACTTTGGATAGCAAGAAGAACAACTCATTCCGTATTCCAAAAGAGCAAACAAACCCATGTTGCAAGCTAGAAGAACGAATAAAACAGCTAAAGATTGAATATTTTTGACATAGTGCAAAAGCAAGAGTCATTGGAGAAAATCCTGAAGCTTGAAAACATCAAAAGCAATCAATAAAGAGACTGAAGCATGAACTTCAAAGAACTCAAAGAAGTAGTGAGTGATCGACAATTCTGGTGAACTGATGTCCACCAATTAAGAAATTGCTGAATGCTGCTCACACACAAATGCGTATACACACATATCTTTAATTTGATTTTAAAATATATCTGAGATGGGCTATTACTTTCTAATCTTATGGCAGATTAGTAAAATAGGGGTTTTCCCTATCCCACACCCTTCAACAAATGGCATTTTCTACTGAATTTTACAGAATATCACAGAAGTAACTTTTCAGACATTAAATGAGTTAGGATGGGGTAGTAAAATCAGCTTTGATTTTATAGTATGTAGAAATACATATTAAGAAAGATGGTTGCAATAATGGGCCATGGCTGGTCTAGGGAAGAGAAGGACCAGGAGTGTCATGATAGCAGGGTTCCAATATTTGAGGGGCCATCACAGAGAACAGTGGTTCAATCTATTTTTTAAAGCACTTGAAGGCCAGACACGTGCTTTGAAAAATGGATGGAAACTTAGCAAGAAGGGAAACTTAGCAAGGAGTGATTCAACCTAGAAATAAAGAGGAATTTTCTGAAAGTGAGTGGAATAGCTTGTCTTCAGAATTTGTGGGAGCTTCACCACTGGAACCTTTCAAGAAGAGATTGGACTGCCTTCTGTCAGAAATCATGTAGGGTTTCCTGCTTGGTAAGGGTTGAAGTAGATGACCTACAAGGTCCCTTCCAACTCTGTTATTCTGTAAGTGTACATAGGAAAATGCTAAAAATGCCAATGGCTGGAACTTCTTCTTTCTTCTTCTTCTTCTTCTTCTTCTTCTTCTTCTTCTTCTTCTTCTTCTTCTTCTTCTTCTTCTTCTTCTTTTTCTTCTTCTTCTTCTTCTTATTTTATTTTATTTATTTATTCATTTGTCCAATACACAAATACATAGGAAGAAAAATAGACATGTAGTAATATATATAAGGGTAAAGTGAACTTAGAGGAGAGGATATATGAAAGAAAGAAAATATATATGATAAGTGAGAGAAAGGAAAGACAATTGGACAGGGGACTTAAGGCACACCAGTGCACTTATGTACGCCCCTTACTAGCCTCTTAGGAACTGGAGAGGTCAATCTTCTTCTTCTTCGTTGTTAGTATTGTTATTGTTGTTGTTGTTGTTGTTGTTGTTTTTGTTGTTTTTGTTGTTGTTATTATTATTATTATTATTATTATTATTATTATTATTATATTATTTGGATTTCTATGCAGCCCCTCTCTGAGGACTCAGGGTGGCTCACAACAAATACAACTCTCTTGGAAATAAGCAAAGGGCTCACGCCAGAATTGAATCATTCTATTTTTTCCTTTCATGTGCCACTTTATATACATGTTTTAAGCTATCTCTAGAAAAGCATGAATGTTACCTTGAAGAACAAAGGCAATAGCAGTTACACAATCATCAGATTAGCTCTTGAAGAGGGGAAGAATATAAAGAGGCAGAGTGAGAGAGAACCTCTATCAAACTTTTATGATCAACGTCAACCAGGTGGAAGTACTAGAGATATCATTGAAACTCTATTATTATAACTTTATAGGGTATTTTGATCATTACTAAATTAGAACTTATGAAATAACAACAGAAATATGGCAAACAACAGAAGAACAATCAACAAAGATTCCAACCAAGCTATATCAGCAGACCTGGAGAAAGATACAGTGGCCAACAGATTGGAAAAAGTCAATCTACTTTCAAATGTGAGGCTTAACAGAACATACAAACTACCATACAATATCCTTAAGTTAATTTGCTAGCAAAGTAATATTTAGAGTCATCCATTGCAGATTAAAGTTCTACACGAAAAAAGAGAGGCCAGAAGTTTAAACTGGCTTTAGAAAAAAAGCATTATTTCTGATGCCCCCTGGCTATACCAAAGAACACAACAAAGAGGTTTGATACATTATAGAAAGGTCTTCAGTTGTACTGATCACAATTCAAGCTGTGAGCTCTGTTTTAAAAAATGGGAATCTTATTCTTATGAGAAACCAATGTAGTGTTTAGGCAATCACAATGCAAACAAAACAGACTGGTTCCAGGTTAACAAAAGAGTGATGAAGACTATATTCCACCCTCATTTATTCAACCTATATGCTGAATACATATTAAGGAAAGCTGGATTGGAAAAAAATAAACAGGGTTTTAAATGTGGAGGAAGAAATGTTAATAATCTGCTCTGTGCTGATGACCTGATAGGCAAAATTGCAAAATATTTGAAAGCTCTAGTGGTAAAAAAAATAGAGATAAAATTAAATATAAAGAAGACTAAATCATGATAACAAATAGAAGAGCCAGCCTTAGAACTGAAATAAAGATATCCAATTGGTAGATATATTCTGTTGTTTAGGATCTGCCATCAATAGTAAAGGAACAAGCAGTCAACAAATATGCCACAAGTAGAAGAAGCCATGAAGGCTTGGAAAATATATAGATGTGTCTATATTTTCATAATCAGAAGAGTGCATGGTATTCCCTTCTGACACTTTATGGAAGTAAAAGTTGAACTTTGAAGAAGCAGGATTATTGATGCTTTTGAACTTTGTTGCTGGAGAATGTCATAGATAGCAAAAACAAAACAAAACAAAAACAAAACCCATAACCAAATGGATAATTGAATAAATGAACGCAGATTACTTATTCACTGGAGGCACAAATGCCCAGGTATCCTAATTTGACATGTTGCATAAAGATCTAGCTTTCGAGAGAAATTTTATTTTCCCTCTTTGTGAGCTTAATTCACATTTTAATAACCATTGCATTTCTTTTCCAAGTTTATCTCTGTGATTTTCTATAATTAATCTAATACCTGTTCTGCTGGCAACCACAACAATACCAATTCAATTCAGATTCAAATCTATATTCTTCCTATCTCTCTGTCCACGTATATTACAGAATCAAATTGTTGGCTTTGGGACAAGACTTGGTTTTAAGCTTTTGGATAAGAAAGAGTAGATAGAGGGCGGCATACAAATCTAATAAATAAATTAATTAATAAATTCCTCTTTTCCTTCCTTCCTTCCTTCCTTCCTCCTCCTTCCCTCCCTCCCTCCCTCATTTCCTCCCTCCCTCCACCATCATAGTGGCAGTTTAGTGAAGACGGTAGCTATGCACTCAGTAAAAAAATGCTGCTGAATTAATTAAGTAAAATAATTAAGTTGTTTTGGATGGGGACTTCCTTTTTCCCTGAACAGAGACAAACAAGGCTCAATATGCTAACTTGATTTGTTGAGGAGGTGATGGTGTTGCATTTAGCAAGTCAAGGTTTAGTGATCACTGATAACCTCCAAATTTCTAATATCTAGAAGTAACTGATAATAACATTTAGTGCTGTAACAGGAGATATAACATATGACATACTGTATCTCTATAGATAACCTCCATTAAAGTATCATTTGTGAAATTGTTATTTGCAATTTTTATCACACTGATGCCAATAAATACATGAACAAGATTATGTTTCTGGTGTTCTCCCCAACCTTACCATATTGATAATATCTAATGCTATCTAATGAAGACACCAGCTTCTATAAAGACATTGTTTGTGAAGAAAAATGTAGCTCATCGTCAGACACTCTGAGTAATGGACATTAGGCCAGAAACAACAAAAGATAGTTTGAGGCAGAATGTGATGGTATAAGTGAGAGGGGCACAATTTTGAGTGGCTTTGCATGGAATAGGACTCCAAATAGTGTCCAAGTAAAATGGCTGGAGAATTAAGTGGGAAGGAATTAGAACAAAAACTAAGTTTGAATTAATGAAAATTAAATATATTAGAACATAATCAGTAAACCAACTAAATATGTTCATATGTTTGATCCCCCTGTAATCAATACATTTGCCCAGCTCCGCCTGGTGTACCAGTTGCAGCCCTATTTGGACAGGTACTCTTTGCTCACCATCACTCATGCCCTTATCACCTTGAGGTTCGACTACTGATCTGTTTTCAGACACAATTCAAACTGTTGGTTATGACCTATAAAGTCCTGCAGGGCATAGCACCAGATTCTCTCTGAGACCTCCTTCTGCCACATGAATCCCAACAACCAGTGAGGTCCCACAAAGTTGGTTTTCTTAGGATCCCATTAACCAAACAATGTTGGCTGGCGGGACCTAGGGAATGGGGTTTCTAGATCTTCCCCCTGACCAATGAATGTGTTTTAGTATGATTGTCAAATGAATGGTTAATGGAAGTTTTTTTAAAAAAAGTAGAATTTTTAGGATTGTTTTTTAATGTATTATTAATTGGATTGTTTATTATTGTTTCTTGTATATGCTGCGAGCCGCCCCGAGTCCTCAGAGAGGGGTGGCATACAAATCCAATTAATTAAAAAAATAACACGTTCTCACATGGTGGAGCTAGTCTCCAAGGATGGGTTGACCTTGTCCGTTAGTCAATCAGGACTGAGTCTGAAAACGTATAAATATTGCCCTCCATCCTAGATTCCCCCTCTGAAGAATAAAATATAGACTCTGCTTGCAGCTTCCAACACAGAAAAATGTTATATAACAAAAAACAACAGTAACAAACCTCAAGCAGAAAAAAATTCCAGCATATTAGATACACACAATATATACACACTATATAAATATAAACACAATAATTACAGCCAGTCAGACCCCAAAAGGGTTGGACTTGGAGACTAGCTCCACCATGTGAGAATGGGCATATTATGTGAGTACCAACACCCATTCTCCACAGTAGGTGGAGCCAACTAATGGGAGTCATTCAACTCTGGCTGGGACCCCCTTTACCCATTGCTGTCTGCTGGTCACCCAGTAACCAAAGTCCGCTTCATTTATGGTGAAAGAGTCAAGTTGATAATGGCCGACAAATGGAATTGGAGAAGCCCAGGTGTCCACCCAGCAGACCTCTTCAATCAACACTTCAGCAGTCCAGGCAGCCAAAGTTGCTGCACTGTGCATCGAATGGGCAGTGACCTTCCCCAGGGCAAGGTGAATTAAGAAGGTCATAACATAAAGAAATGGCCACACGAATCCAGTGCCCCACCACCAGAGAAGAGACCTTTTTCCCCTGAGTGGCAGACTGAAAATAAAGAAAAAGAGACTCAGTTTGGTGAAATTCGGAGGTGCAGGAAATATATATGTCCAGTGCTCGCCTCACATCAAGTGTGTGCCATTGTCTCTCCAACTCAGTAGACGTGGAGGGGAAGAAACAAGGGGAAATGACCTCCTGTGCCCGGTAGAACTATGAGTTCATCTTTGGTGTGAAGATGGGGGTTTAACCTCAACACAACTCTATCAGGATGGAAATCACAGAGATCACTTCTCACAGGAAGCCACCCTCTGATGGGTGGTGGGTTACCCTTGACCTTGCCCATAGAATTGACCAGGAGTCCTTGTGCTCCACCTGGAGAAGGGGTCAGTTGGGAGGTAAGCTTCTGGAAAGATGAGGACAGCACTTTACATTTATTATTCATCACCCCGAGAAGGGGATCCAAGGCTCACTCTAAGATACAGAGCAGCAAATGGTGTAAGCAGCGGCCCATGGCTCTGAGGACTGTAAGGCAATAATGATATTTGCAGTAGCCAGTCCAATTTAGAACTAAATTGCAGATGCCTCAAAAAAACGCTCTTGCCAGATTTAAGAAAGAAATTGCCTCTTCAGGTCTCAGCACAAAGCCAGTTTTCACCCCTTCCCCCACCTTTGAAAGCTGGCATTCTGGCAAGCAATCATTATTCATTAATTTGAATGGGCCTTGGCTGGAGGTACGAGCAACAGCTGAGCTGATGCCCAAGACTGCCTTCAATCCAACAATAGGCCAGATGTGGTTGTGGAGCTCGTAGGGGACGGGAACTCACAAGCAGTTGATAGATGTAAAACTCTTTTACTGGAATTGCTGGAAGCAAAGGCACATGCCCTGGACTAGGACTGAGTCAAAAGAGGGGGAAATCTAAGATGGAGGGCGCTATTTATATGTTTTCAGACTTAGTCCTGATTGGCTAGCGTACAACGTCAGCCCATCCTTGGAGGTTAGTTCCATCCACTATGGCGAATGTGGGTTCCTGAAAAAAAGATATTCTCAACTTAAGACTTGTGACAACAATAATAAAAAGTTGGCTGGGCTACAATCTTTGCATATTTGCTTCTGGCAGATGAAATATTGTTATTCTCATGAATTCACTCAATGTCATTAATGAAAGAAACCATTCATTTGACTGAACAGTTGATAAATAAAACTACATTATCAAATGAATAAGTTCAAAAGAATGCTGTTGGACTGACAGATAATTACAACTGACACATACTGTACATACCTTGCCTTTCTTTAAAAGAAAAATCCCAAACTAAGTTATTCCAACAAAGCAATGCAGCTCTCTTCTACCATCACTAAACTAAACAAGCCATTCTAAGAACTACTTGCTTCATTCTATGAACTACTTCAGCAGTTTCAATGCTGGAAACTTCACAAGAGTTTTCTTTATGTTATGCAATTTATATTCTGACAAAAGGACTGATGGGTCTTGCTGTTGTCTGAGTTTGATTATTTTCTTGCAGATGTTTCATACACAAACTAACATCATTGGTACTAGTAAGAAGTAGGGTTTGTTCTTAGTTTATATTTGAATGGCATGCCCTATCAGTGTTGGTGGAGGTGATTTAGTTAGCGACCAGTTAGGTCCCACAGAGTGGTCCTTCTCCGGGTCCCGTCAACTAAACAATGTCGTTTGGCGGGACCCAGGGGAAGAGCCTTCTCTGTGGTGGCCCCGGCCCTCTGGAACCAACTCCCCCCAGAGATTAGAATAGCCCCCACCCTTCTTGCCTTTCGTAAGCTCCTTAAAACCCACCTCTGCCGTCAGGCATGGGGGAACTGAGATATTCTTTCCCCCTAGGCTTCTACAATTTATGCATGGTATGTTTGTATGTATGACTGCTTTTATAATAAGGGTTTTTAGTTGTTTTACTATTGGATTGTCACATGCTGTTTTTACCACTGTTGTTAGCCGCCCCGAGTCCACGGAGAGGGGCGGCATACAAATCCAATAAATAAAATAAATAAATAAAATAAATAAATTATTTGGTTAGACAGTTAACTGTGGGCTTGTCTGGCACTTCCTTGATTGGAGCATTGTTTACTGGTCTCATATCAGTTTTGGTGTTAATCTATGTTCATCTGGGTGTTGATCATTGTTAAGTTTTGATCTTTTCATCCTCTTTTTGGTTTATTGAAACTTGGGATATTTTGTTTTGTTGAAGAAAATTGGGCTCCTTCCTTGCTTCAATTTGCAGTTTCTCTTCAAGGGCTAAGTTACCTTATACAGCTTTAATATTTATATCACTCACCTTTGTTCAAAAACAACAACAGTTTTTCTTACAGAATGAGGGGCTAATGCTGTTGGAAAGTGTTGTGATTCCGTCTGAGGCTCCTCAGGGAACGGCTGAACTTCTGCCGTCTCCCTGCTCAGAGGGGGAGGATGAGGAACAGGAGGAGAAGGAGGAGGCCCAGGCAGAAGGGGAGGAGGAATATCAGGCCGAGGGAGAGGGAGAACAGCCAGAATCCCCCGGGGTGGAGCTCTCCCCAGCAAGCAGCCTGGAGTCCTTAGATGAAAATGCTCAAGCCATCATCGATCACAGGCAGGGAAGAGCAGCACAACGAAGGGGACAATTAGCCAGGTACTTCCAGTCCTAAATAGGTAACAGCTGGGTTTGGGTGTGGTTCTCCCCAGAAAGGCTGAAAAGGCAGACCCACCCTTCCTGTATTGTGGAGTATTATCTTTGGGAGTCCTGGGACCTGGCTGTGATCTTTGGCGTCTCTGATTCTGGCTTGTGGCCTTGAAGGCTGAAACCTTGGGGAAAAAGGTGTGGGGGCTTATTCTCTACAGTGGTGTGTGTGCCAGCAAGAAGTCTGCTGTATTGTCTGGCCGTCAGGACTTTACTGTGAAGCCTCATAGCCTGCCTGTTGGGAAGAACAGGTTTTTCTCTGTGTTTATTTTTCAAACTATAAAGTGCTTTTGCTTTTACCAGCGTGTCTGGCTGCTTTTTCCAGTTGGTGTTGAAGTCTGGGGGCACCCAGACAGAACAGAAAGGAAAGGTTATCCCTTTTGTATTTGAATAGGCATGCTAGAAATCCCCCCCCCCCTCAGCTAATTTGTTTAAATAATCTTGTCGTTTAAAGTCAATCAGAAAAGGATTGAAGAAAAATATTTAAAATTAAAATTCTCCCATGGCATCTATCTACTGGCTAGCTAGAACAGATATTTCTCTTAAGTGTGACATTAGTTCTGCCCCATTTTACAACCTTTCTTGCTGCAGTTATTAACCGAATCACTGCAGTTTTTAAGTGAGTAACCTGGTTGTTAAAGTGAACCTGGCTTCTCCACTGACTTTGCTTGTGAAAAGTTGCACTCCAGTTCTCTTACAGAAGGTTTGATTTCTTATCAGAGCCATATTGCCATTCTGATACTAACTTCTTTCCAGTACTCCACCCAGGTTAAGGTTCATCCCACATCCTCACACCCACAAGCTCATCACGAGGACCAGTCTGAGTGTAGGGATTCACTGACTCCCTTTTTTGTTCAGTTGATGCAGAACAAAAAATGACCTTGGACTCTAAGAAAGGAATTGGTTGTGGCTAGTAACTTGTCTCTCATTCAACTACCCCTCCCAATTCCCCTAATACTGTGTTATTGTGGCAGGCCAAAGCCTCTAACTCCACATGATGGCTCTTGGCCTGACAGTAAGTATGAAAACGGTCTTCAGTACCATTGTAGCTTTGAATGGTCACTAAACAAACTAAGTTAAGTACTACCGGTATATACAGGCACTTTTTGCTTTAGGTTTGGTATGTTTGTTTGTTTATGTTTATTTAGATTTGTATGCCGCCCCTCTCCGCAGACTCGGGGAGGCTCACAACAAAGTGAAAAAACAGTTTACAACAAATCTAAATTTCTACTAAAAACATTTTTAAAAACCCATTTTCTAAACACACATACATACACACATACCATTCATAAATTGTATATGCCCGGGGGAGATGTCTCAATTCCCCCATGCCTGACGACACAGGTGGGTCTTAAGGAGCTTACGAAAGGCAAGGAGAGTAGGGGCAGTTCTAATCTCCGGGGGGAGTTGGTTCCAGAGGGCCGGGGCCGCCACAGAGAAGGCTCTTCCCCTGGGCCCCGCCAACCGACATTGTTTAATTGACAGGACCCAGAGAAGGCCCACTCTGTGGGACCTAATCGGTCGCTGGGATTCATGCGTCAGCAAGCGGTCTCAGAGATATTCTGGTCCAGTGCCATGAAGGGCTTTAAAGGTCATAACCAACACTTTGAATTGTGACCGGAAGTTGATCGGCAACCAATGCAGACTGCGGAGTATTCTATACCTCATTTCTAAAGTAAACTAAAAATGCTTTCTCACTCATAGAAGCATATTCATTTCCAAAAAAGAAGTCACTAAAGAATAAGAAAATTATTTACTGCCACAATAGGATTAATTCGTTTACTTAAATGTACTTAATAACACACACATACATGACAGAAATTGGATGTGCAACACAGGTGGGAAAAGGTAGATAAACCCAAACATTATTTTTCAATGGGATTTGGGTGAAAAGAAAGGCCCATTTTGACAGCCACCAAAACTGGAAAAAGTAATACAGAAAATTAATTTGACCATCCAACAGAGAAAGCTGGCTGGCCACAAAATTACAAAAATATGGTCATTAACCATTCCATTCTGACACTGCACAGATAGGTTTATCAATCTCACTCCTTTTAAAAAAAGATTGTTTTGTGTCTTTGTGTGAATGGGTTGGTGGGTAGGAACTATTTTTTTTATTTCTCTTGCTATTCATTACTTACAAAAAGTGACTGTTTGGCATATCTTTTGCATCAGCAATATATGAAATGAAAGACTTGAATTAAGCCTACCAATGCTTAGTGAATGCACCTAATTTTACTTGATTTTACTTCTATTTTACTGGTCAAATATTTCAGTATATTACAAGGGTCGCCCAGAAAGTAATGCAACGCCTTTTTTTTCTTCAACAATTATTTATTGAAAACAATGAAACTTACACACAAGAAAGAATGTTGTTTCTTCTACACTCCCTATTTTTCCACATAATCCCCATCCTGTTCTATGCCCTTTCTCCAGTGAGACACAAAGGCGTGTATGCTCTGTCAGTACCACTCCTTGTTCTGGTCATGAAACCATTTCTGCACTGTGCGAATCACCTCTTTGTAATCCTCAAAATGTCTTCCGCGAATGGCATCCATTCAGATCCATGCAGATTCTCCATAAACTGTACACAAACATTTGTGAATGTTCCCAACAGTTTATTTTTCCACCATGAGAAATTAAATAACAACACGCTGCTTGTAACATACCTCACTTACAGATGCCATTTTGAAACACTGCTGCAGCTACATTCTCTGTCTGAAGAAATGCAAAATTTACACATGCACACCTGACAATTGAAATAATGTATATCTAAAGTTTTTCATTTGTACCATTACTGTAGCCTGAGAAAATAATTATCTTCTGGGTGACCCTTGTAATTTTTGACCCACTCACAACCATTTTACTCAATGAGTGGAGTTTTTGAGAATCAGTAAAAAATGGAAAATGGGGAAGTGAAATTGGAAAGGGGGAAACTGAGGATCTAGCTATGTAATACAGGTAAGAGAGCATCTGTCCATCCACAGTGTCTTCCTTTGGGTTCCTTCACAGAAACAATGCCATTGTATGGGATCCAGGAGGCAGGCCTTCTCTATTATGGACCCTGCCCTTCGGAATAATCTTCCACTAGACATACAATTGATTCCAACCCTCTTGGGAAATCAAGACATTGCTCTTCTTTCAGGCTTTGATGTCAGGTTGAGTGAGTCCCCAATGGTAAAATGTCAGATCTATTTTATTGCTTAACATATTTTAATGGGTTTTGTTAGTTTGTATTTAACATTAATGACTAATTTTTCTTCTTCTTTTTGTATGCCATCAAGAGTCACCTAGTTTGAGTTGGGCAGCCAGTAAGCAAATACATCCCTGATTTCATAGATTTCAAAAGTTTCATGGAGTATCACCAGCTCCTACTCTAAAAGTTCAGGAAACCACTCTTTTGTATGCAACTTTCAATATACAGATTCTTCATAACAAAAAGGAAGGGTTTCACCTAGATTGTTCACCCATGAATTTCACTTGATGCTCTTTCAGTGCTGTGGACATGTTCAGTTTTGATGGACAAGGAAGAGCTGCTACAATATAAATCTATGGAGTTTTGTTTTATATCCACAGGTGTAAATTCCCACACATTTACTAATTGAAATTCGCTACATATTTACCAATTGACACTTCCCACACATTTAACAATTGGAATTCTGATAGAAGGAGAAGGGGACAATAACAATTTGCAATGTAAGTATAGTTTGATTTAAAAAAATCTCAACCAGAAAATGCTCTGTCCTACACTTCGGCAAAAAGAATCAGAACTTCAAATACAAACTGAATAAACAAATTATCTGAGATAATCCCCACTCGGTCAAGGACCTGGGAATACTAATAACTAAAGATCTAAGTGCCAAAGCCCACCGCAACAACATCACTAAGAAGGCCTCAAGAGTTGTTAATCTAATCATATGTAGCTTCTGCTCTGGAAATTTCATGCTACTTACCAGAGTTTACAAAATTTTCGCCAGACCCATCCTAGAATACCACTCATCTGTTTGGAACCCATACCTCATTTCTGACATTAACACCCTTGAAAATGTCCAAAGATACTTCACCAGAAGAGCTCTTCTCTACCCATAACAGAATACCCTACAAAACTAGACTTACAATCCTGGGTCTTGAAAGCTTAGAACTACGACGCCTTAAACATGATCTAAGTATTGCCCACAAGATCATATGCTGCAATGTCCTGCCTGTCAACAACTACTTCAGCTTCAACCACAACAACACAAGAGCACACAACAGATTCAAGCTTAATATTAACCGCTCCAAACTTGACTGTAAAAAATATGATTTTAGTAATCGGGTTGTCGAAGCATGGAACTCATTACCGGACTCTATAGTATCATCCCCTAACCCCCAACATTTTACCCTTAGACTATCCACGGTTGATCTCTCCAGATTCCTAAGAGGTCAGTAAGGGGCATACATAAGCACACTAAAGTGCCTTCCGTTCCCTGTCCTATAGTCTCTCCTATATCTCCTATATCTTCTCTACTATATCCTCTATAACCTTCATTGTGTATTATTGTGCATTGGACTAAATAAAAAAATAAATAAAACAATGGTTTATTCTCACAGCAAGCTGTACTATAGAGAAAAAGCATGCACTTTTAATGTCTCTGCCAATGTCTAGATCTATACTTTGAATCCTTGGAGAAAGAAATATGCCTTTTTCATTTGCCTCTTTGCTTATCTTAGTCTGTAACATATACTTTAAAATGTTGCTAGTTTCTTTTCAGGTATGCATTTTTGTTTTGAATGTTCCTTATATTGAGAAGTCAGGATGAATGATGAGTTAGAATAAAGCGAAATCCTGTTAATGGATAGAAGACTAAATATCTGGGCCGTGCAGCAGTCTTGATTCAAAAGAGAAAAGGAGTTTCAGAATGTAAATGAATGCTTTCTCAAGGAAACAGGGCAGATTCCTGAGTTTGTCTGGTGATGATCACACAATCCTAGAAAAAATTGTGTTTGGCTTAACAAGTGTTATGTTACTTCCACATGCTCCGAATAGTTTTTGAATCTGGATATATAAATAACCCTTCTATATAGATGTATTATCTTATGTAAATTATCATTGTTTATATTATTATTATAGTGCAGTGAACATATAGTCTCTTGTTAGGAATATAAAAAATACGTTTACACTTCTTTATTTCACTGAGTTTCTTCACAATAAACAAATACACTTGTTATAGCTAAATTATTGTTAGTCTTTTATTTTAGTTTTCTATTTAGAAAAGGCTAGTTAAAAGGCTAGTTTTCTATTTTGAAAAGGCTAGTTAAAATTTCTAATCTGCAGTATTATTTTTTAATTGGAGGCAAACTGCACTGAAATCTATAAAGATGAGAGAGTATATGATTTTAATAGGATTGGGTAACTGCTATGGATCAGATTACCCGTATATACTCGAGTATAAGTCGGGTTTTTTTAGCCCAAAAATGGGCTGAAAAACCCGACCTCGACTTATAATCGGGTGACTGACATGTCACCACAAGAGGGCGCAAGCGGCTGAGGGAAAGACAGCCGTCTGCCTTTGCTTCAGCTAGAAAGAAGCGGCAACTGCCCGGTCAAGAAGCAAGAATCCACCTAGCCAAACGGCTTTTTTCTTGTTTAGCGCGGCGTTCAAGTGGTTGGCAGGTTCCTTTGCTTGCACGCAAGAGCCAACCACTCGAACGCCACGCTAAACAAGAAAAAAGCCGTTTGGCTAGGGGGTAGATTCTTGCTTCTTAACCGGGCAGTTGCCCCCTCTCCCAGAACTTCTTTGGAGCTGAAGCAAAGGCAGACGGCTGTCTTTCCCTAAGCCGCTTCCTGGAGACCGCTAAAGATATCGCTCTGGGAGAGGGGGCAACTGCCCGGTTAAGAAGCAAGAATTCCCCCCCCCCCAGCCAAACGGCTTTTTTCTTGTTTAGCGCGGCGTTCGAGTGGTTGGCTCTTGCGTGCAAGCAAAGGAACCTGCCAACCACTCGAACGCCACGCTAAACAAGAAAAAAGCCGTTTCGCTGGGGGGGGGGGATTCTTGCTTCTTAAACCTCTCCCAAAGCGATGTCCCAAAGCGGTCTGCGGGAAGCGACCGAGGGAAAGGCAATCGTCTGCCTTTCCTTCAGCCCGAAAGAGGAGGCAAATGCCCCGCCTTCCCCCAGCCGGTTAACTTGAAGCGCTCGGTTAACTGGCTGGGGGAAGGCAGGGCATTTGCCTTCTCTTTTGAGCTGAAGGAAAGGCAGACGATTGCCTTTCCCTCGGTCGCTTCCCGGAGACCGCTTTGGGACATCGCTTTGGGAGAGGTTTAAGAAGCAAGAATCCCCCCCCCCCAGCGAAACGGCTTTTTTCTTGTTTAGCGTGGCGTTCGAGTGGTTGGCAGGTTCCTTTGCTTGCACGCAAGAGCCAACCACTCGAACGACGCGCTAAACAAGAAAAAAGCCGTTTCGCTGGGGGGGGGGATTCTTGCTTCTTAAACCTCTCCCAAAGCGATGTCCCAAAGCGGTCTCTGGGAAGCGACCGAGGGAAAGGCAATCGTCTGCCTTTCCTTCAGCCCGAAAGAGAAGGCAAATGCCCCGCCTTCCCCCAGCCAGTTAACCGAGCGCTTCAAGTTAACCGGCTGGGGGAAGGCGGGGCATTTGCCTCCTCTTTCGGACTGAAGGAAAGGCAGACGATTGCCTTTCCCTCGGTCCCTTCCCGGAGACCGCTTTGGGACATCGCTTTGCTTGCGCCTGCCCCTCCTACAGCGGAGAGAGGCGGCAAATGGCCAGCCCTTCCCCCACCCGCTTAGCTGAGCCCTTCGGGAAGGTGCCGCCTGTCTTCGCTGTAGGAAAGGCAGGCACATCCGAAGCGCGTGGGGAAGTGGCTGTGGGAGGCAACGACATTCCTAAGCCGGTGAGGTGTAGGGGGGGGGGTGGCGAGAAGATAGAAGCAAGAATCCACCCCCCCAGCTTTTCCCCCCCTCTCCCCGCAAGAAAAGGAGCCAGCCAAACACTCCAATGCCGCGCTAGAGGGGGGAAAAGCCGATGAGGTGTGTGTGTGTGGGGGGGGTGGATTCTTGCTTGTCTTCTCAACACCCCCTCACCCCACCTCTCGGGAAGAGAGCAACAGGAAAGGACGCGGTTTTCTTCTGCCGGGTCGAGGACAAAGCGGGTGTTGAGGGCGGCGGGCGAGCAACATTTCAGCGGGGAGAAAACCCCAAGCTGAGAGTGCCTTTTAAAATCACTCTCCTCTCAGCCTCGGCAAGCTGCCGAGAAGTGGGGTTTTCGGAGTGGGGAGGCAAAAACGCTCAGAATGTCACCAACGAGGCATTTCTCCAAGGGGCGGGGGTCCCTAAACTTTCCTTTAACCCCAGCGGACACAAAGATGGGAATGCGTGGTCCTTGCCAGTCACCCATCTGCGGGGGCTGCTCCGTGCCAAGGCAGAATTAAATTCAACAACCAAAATATTATATTTTTAAAAAACATACTTTTTTGACAGTTTGTTTGCCTTTTAAAACATCTCTCTGGCTGTGCCTAATGTCAACAATAAAATTTTTTGCCAGGTGAATTTTTTTTGGCCAGATTAGCTATGGATCTCACTGAAGAAATTTTAAAGAATACTCAAAATGATTCTTCATTTGCTTTGTAACCTTAAATAAAAAAACAATACAGTATTGACTCTGTAATTTACCCGGGGAGGGGACAGGAGGGGGGCGCAGACAGACAGGAAAGGAAGACAGACAGACAGACAGACAGATAGAGACCTATGACCACAATTGAGCTCAAAATTTGTTGTTAAGCAAAAGCATTGTTAAGTGAAAATCACCACATTTTACTCAATCCATGACATTTCCTAGCTCTAACAGTGATGTGCAAGCTAGGGAAGTACCGGTACATCTGAAGACATGTGTAATGTTCTAGTTATGGTTAACTGTGTGGCAGAAAGTGGACTCTGGGTTTGTTTTCCTATTACAGTGAGGTTGAATGTACCATATATAATTTTACAAGAGCTCTCTCTCTTTCTCTCTCTGTGTATACACATACAGTTTATATAGTAGATAATGTACAGTATATTTTTGTGTGCCTGTGTGTAATATTTATTTACACATATGGCATATATACATAGAATTAAGTATATTTTGGATGTTCAGTAATTGTAAATATAGAGGGAAATTGTATCTCTTTGAGGCAAGGAGAGGTCAAGTATCCTAACCCTAACCCAAACCAGCAGGAGCAGGGGATTAAGGTAAGTACCTAGGTACTTGCAATTTTTTTGCCTATACCTGCCTTGGGGGATATATACCTGTTTACCCTCTTTTAAACTTACAGAGCTAGTTTACTGGCTTTCTTTGAAATAAATATTCTAAAATATTTAATCTACTGATGCCTCAATTGATGTAATTTTATTGGTTTCCATTTTTATAAGTTACCAGTAGCCGCTGCAATTTCCACCCTCGACTTATACAGGGGTTTATAAATTTTCCCAGTTTTTGTGGCAAAAGTAGGCGCCTCGACTTATAGTCGGAGCGACTTATACTCGAGTATATACGGTAATTAAAATTTATTTATCTGCCCCTCTCAAGGGATGGAATGCAATCCAAAGCAGAAAACCCTTCTTTTTGAAACCTAACTCAGATTGTTTTTATAATATATTTTGCTTCCAATCTTCCCTTTCCCTTGTTCAAAGAATACAGGTGAAACTCGAAAAATCTGAACATCGTGCAAAAGTTCATTTATTTTCAGTAAATAAACTTAAAAGGTGAAACGTAATATATGAGAGACTCATTATATGCAAGATATGATAGTTATTGTACATAGATTGTACATAGAACAATATCAGACCTCTGAAAAGTATAAGTATGCATATGTACTTAGTACTTGGTTTGGGACCGTTTTGCAGCAATTACTGCCTCAATGCGGTGTGGCATGGAAGCCATCATCCTGTAGCATTGCTGAGGTGTTATGGAGCTTCAACAGTGGCCTCCAGCTTTTCTGAATTGTTTGGTCTCATTTTTCTCATCTTTCTTTTGGCAATGCCCCATAGATTCTCTATGGGGTTTAGGTCAGGTCAGTTTGCTGGCCAATCAAGCACAGTAACCCCATGGTCATTGAACCATGTTTTGGTGCTTTGGGGAGTGTGGGCACGTACTAAACCCTGCTGGAAAATAAAGTCAAGCTCAGCTGCGGAAGGAAGCATGAAGTGCTCCAAAATCTCCTGGTAGATGGTTGCATTGCCCCTGGACTTTATTAAGCATAGTGGGCCAACAACAGTAGATTACATGGGTCCCCAAATCAAAACAGACTGTAGAAATTTCTCACTGGACTTCAATCATTTTATAGTGTGTGCCTCTCCATTCTTCCTCCATACTCTGGGTCCTTGGTTTCTACAATCTGTATTGATTTGGGGAGCTATGTCATCTGCACCTTTTCACAAAATCCTAATTTTCGGAGATTGTGGATTTGGGGTTGTCATGAGCTATACCACATTATTATCACAATTATGACAAATCATAGCTTGAACTATTTTGCCTTGCTTGTAATGTGTCTATCTCATATATTACATTTCAAGTTTCATTACTGAAATAAATGATCTTTTGCACAATATTCTAATTTTTCAAGTTTCATCAGTAAACAAGAGGGTTTTTTTTTTTAAAAAAAAATGAAAGTGACAAGTAGCAGTTGGAAATTTCACAGATGCTCCAGGATTATGGGAATGCTGCATACATAAATTTCTTGATTTCTGCTGACTGAATTCCTTATGATATTCTATTAGCCAACTATTTAAGTCAGTGAAAGCTCAATTTAGCAGACAATTTAGTGAGAGGCAGTGTGCAATCTTCCCAAATGTCCATTAGATACAACATCTAATAATTTATATTGATTTGTGTCATGTGTGTGATTATATAATTATGCAAATTGCTGTCATTTTTATCACATCATTAAGCAAATTTCATAAATTGCTGTGAATAAGGAAAATTTAATGTTTTCAAAACTATTTTAAGTGGCTTGTCCAATAGCTTGTATTGTGTGTAATGGCCATAGTTTTATAGTAGGCTGCAATATGCAAGAACAGACCAGCATAAATACAATAACATTTATTGAGTCAAACCTGAACTGTGGAAAAACAGGCAATTCCTATAATTTATACTCTGGGCCCACAGGGCCTTAACCAATCATAGTACTTGAAAGAGCCCTCCCAAATATGAATGTTCTAAATTTCCCTCCCTCTAACTAACAGTTGAAGTTAACAGTTAGGGCAGTGAAGGGCTACCAAAATTTTTACTACCACACTGAGGATGTGGCTTATGCAGGACACCCTGCATTTTCTTTCAATGTCTTTTAATGCAAATTGGGTGCTCTGGGGTGGAGCTCCATTTTCGCTACCCCACTGCATTTCTCCCCTGTCTGGGCAGTAGCCCACCCCTGCCCAGGTCATACATGGTGGGTTTCTCACAAGAGCTGGGGAAGTTGGTCTTATGTGGCCAGCAGCTGTCTCACGAAGGGGCAGGCTGGTCATATCTTATTGGTATTTGGGAACAAATAGGACCTTATAGGTCATTACCAACACTTTGAATTGTGCCCAGAAACTAATTGGCAACCAGTGCAGGCCAACAAAACATGGGCATATCTGGGACAACCCATGACTGCTCCCGCAGCCGCATTCTGCACAATCTGAAGTTTTTGATCACTCTACAGAGGTAGCCCCATGTAGACAGTGTTGCAGTAGTCAAACCTTGAAGTGATAAGGGCATGAGTGACTGTGAGCAGGGACTCCCTGTCCAAATAGGGCCACAACTGGTGCACCAGGCGAACCTCGGCATATATAATAAGGCTTGACGATGGGAAACAATAGAGGAGGCACATTGACCAAATTAGAAACCAAGTAATGGGAATTTGCCAAATCTGAAAACTGAAAATAATTATACTCCTTCCCTAGCTAACTCAAGCTTGATGGAGCCAGAAGCCTTGTCTGAAGGAGCAGGAGTCCAGCAACGATTACACAGAGTTTCAATGCCCAAGGAGACATCACCCAAAAGCTTCCAGGAGCTTCCAAGCTGTGGCCTTGGAGCAGTAACAGACTTGTCTGCTCATGCTGCTGCCTCACCAATGACTGTGGGCTCCCAAATGCCCTGCCTACCTGCATGATTAGATGTGGCACATGGATCACTCCATCAAGGAGGAGAGAGGTGTTATGTACTGACAGTTGAACATGGCTTCACCCAGGTCCAGCGTTTGAGGAGGAGAATGCTCAAACGCTATTGGTTAAAGCATCTGATAGCTCCCTATAAAAGGGCTAGCTGTCAGTTGTTCTGAAGTCAGTCTCCTGAGCCATGATTTCCACAACTTAACAGTTTTAATTTTTTTTCTACTACAAAATTATATTATGATTTCTCTTGGGAAATATCTTGCATCCATACCAAGATTATTTTCAGGATCTGACAATGTGCTGTAAGGCATGAAATTAAAAAAAACCCTTCTACAATATCTCTAGAAAAACCATAGTTTTCAAACCAATGAGTCCCACACATACAAGATGAATTAATGCAATATTCCCAACTATTTAGAAAAAAAAATGCTTGGTTTTATATTACAACTCAGTTGGGTTACATATCGGATTTGACCAGAGAGATAAATTGGCCATAACTAATATAAGCTGACTCACCATTTGGGGACATTTTAAATTTCCCTGCTTTTTAGACTAATGTTCATGTAACAGATCTCCCACAATAGGCAAGTGGGATTTATTTATTAGTCTGAAAAGTTTATAGGCTTCTTCCTTCCAAAATGAAATCAAATCTGAAAAGGATTTAAACTTTTCTTAAGAGGAAAGGAGATTATTTTTTCTCAGTTATTTGGTTCAGTTCCAGTTATAGTATTACTGGCAGCTCTTTAAAGCTACCCAGATGAAATTCAAGGACAAAGACAGAAACTGATTCACACTTTTCCATAAAGCCAGTTCAATATTGGCTGTTCCTATCCATTTACTGCAATAAATGAAACTGATACTAGTTTGTGTCAGTGCATATTTAGATCATTTTGTACCATAATCTGCAGCTTTAAGAGGAACAGCAATTGAACAAAATTCTGGTGTAATTGAAAAAAAACCCAAAGAAAATAATAAAGTGGCCAAAAATAATGTCGGACCATCATTGTTCTTAAGATAAACAAACAACTAAAAGCCAGGTAGTGTTGGGAGAGTCATCATCAAAATGAGAAATTGCATTTTCTATTGTGAAAGTGGACATTAGGATTTGCAAGAAAGGCACTTCTGGAATTTTTTTCTGTTTTAGGACTTCACGTTTATAAAAAGCCCTTGGAATCAGCTTTTTGTGCCTTTAAAGAACACTTTACAAGATGCATAATTTAAACGATGACTTTGAATATCAATGATATTCTTAGTTATATTTTATTTTTTTTAAGTGTGTACTGCTCTTTATTTATATTTGCTACTCTAGTTTAGGAATCCCTGAAGGAGGGATATAAATTATGTACTGTAAACAAGTAATAACATTTTTTTTGAAAAGGTGAAGTCAGAATACCAAAAGTGAAAATAATCTATTTTAAGTCACCATTTACACCACTTCTGAAGGTCTAAAGATCTGTAAGTCCCTATGCACAAAATATGATATTTCTGCAATATTCTCAAAAATTAATGTAACATTCCAATAACTGTTTTGCTGCTATTTCTGATAACTCTCTGCTTTCTAAACCTGGATGTGGTTAGGAGACATCAGCAGTTTTTTAAAGTACTTTCTCAGTACATTTGTGGATTCTCACATCCAGAGAACTTATTAATTTGAGGGATATATATATAGCCCAACTGAAACTAATAATTATCAATTTGACATTGGTGTTGCTTTTCTATTTTTATTTTGAGCTAACAGATGGATATAAATCTAAAAAGAAATCTGTCATTCTCTGACTTCTTTATTAATTGAAGCAGACTTCAAATAAATGTAATTTCTGACTAGCCTTTGCTTCTGTTTATTTAAGCATCACATTAAATAATGACCTTTTTCAAGTTGTTTTTTCTCCATCTTCTTATTTACTTTTAGAACATTGTATAATCCTTCACAGAGATAGTTTGGGGTTATTGTTTAAGGCACTGTGCTGGAAATTTGAAGCTAGCCCTGTTTTAGGTAACAGTGACTTTGGGCTTTGATTGGGGAGCTTTGGACCTGTCACTTTCTCTCAGCTATAAGAAGAAAGCCCAGTTCTAAAAATATTGTCAAAAAAAAACTTTATGGGTTTGCCTAGGCGGTTGTCAGAAATTAATAGTGACTTGAAAGCACATGCAAAAACATACTGTACTTTTTTTTTTACTGGTAGAATAAGTGGTATAGTAATTTCAGATCCCATTAATTTCCCATGCTTGCTTGTATCATTTTTGAATCACTTCTTGTCAGATACTACTTCCTTCCTAAGGATTCCAAACTCGTGGAAATATTGTGTCCTTGGGACATTCCGACTGGACTAAGCTTAGCAAAAATGTCTAAGTATAGGGTATGAACAAGCAAAAAGAACTATGCGCCATGGAGAAATATATAAGGCTAAATGCTATTGCTAAAAAGAAAAGACCAATCACTGGCTCTAGGAATCTGTAATGTAAATTTTAGTTAATTGGAAACTACAGAAGCCATAAGAAGGGCAAGTAGAGACAAAGAAAGAGAATGAGCATGAGTAAAACACTTTATGATTTAGGACATAGTAGTGAGCAAAACAAATTTCTTGGGTTATTTTCTATTCTTCTCCTTCAGTGTGGAATTTTGCTTTTGGAATCCTTGTGGATAGAAAGTTTACCTCCCGTAAACAAGAAAACTCCAAAATATCATTAAAGGAAGAAAAGAAAAGATTTCCAAGTAGTGTATGAATTAAAATGGGTGGCAGGGGGCGGGCGACAAAGGTCTTGTTTACAAAGGAAGACAACCTTAAAGAAACCCCAAGGTATATTTATTTGTTTGTTTGTTTGTTTGTTTGTTTGTTTATTTGTTTACTTACTTACTTACTTACTTACTTACTTACTTACTTACTTACTTACTTACTTACTTACTTATTTATTGTTAGAGTTGAAAGGGACCATGCAGGTCATCAAGTCCAACCCCCTGCCTGAGCAGGAAACCCTATAGCACCCCAGCCAAATGGCAGTCCAATCTCCTCTTAAAATGTCCACAGTAATAAGTAATAAGCGCACCACTGGGCCTACCGTCCCTGTCCTATTGTCTTCTTTTGTTATTTTTTATCATTACTTACCTAATGTTTTATTTGTACAAATTACCACCCTATAATTGTGTAACAAAATAAAGAAAGAAAGAAAATAAATAAAAATATTGGAGTTCACAACTTCCGATGGAAGGTTGTTCCACTGATTGATCGCTCTGACAGTCAGGAAGTTCTTCCTTATTTCCAGGTTGAATCTCTCTTTGGTCAGCTTCCAGCCATTGTTCCTCGTCCAGCCCTCTGGTGCCCTGGAGAATAGAATGACCCCTTCCTCTCTGTGGCAACCCCTTGTATACGTGTAGACTGCTATCCTGGCCCTCCTTTTCTCTAGGCTATCTATGCCCAATTCCCGCAGTCTCTCTTCATAAGTCTTGGTTTCTAGTCCCCTAATCATTTTGGGTGCTCTTTTCTGCACCTTCTCCCGAGTTTCAATGTCTCTTTTGAAGTATGGTGACCAGAACTGAATGCAGTACTCCAGATGTGGCCTGACCAGGGTGTAGTAGAGTGTTATTATGACTTCCCTGTCTTGGAGTGTATTCCCCTGTTGATGCAGTTTAGGGTTGTATTGGCTTTTTCGGCTGCTGCTGCAAAAGAATTCCAAGCATTCTTTGTTTTATTTTTCAGGTTGAAGGTGAAAATGGGTGACTATATATGGGCACAATATATGAACAAACCTGTATATCCATTTATTCAATCCAGGCTTTCTTCTCTTTCACCTTGTTAGGAATAATGCTACTGCAGGATGGTGTTCAGAAGTATGACAGGAGCATGCTCTCTCTGTCCTTGTCATTTTATAATACCTGTTTAAAGCTTGAAAATTCAATTAAAATTCAGCAGAGAATGCCAAGGACGAAAGGCCGTAAGAGTTAGAATGGAATCCTGACACTTTAGTTGGTGAGGGATCCAGCAGTCTCCTTTGTTGGCATTTAATATTGATGGCTTGTATGAAAAATGTTAAAACATCCGATTTCACCCATGAGTCACCTGAAGTTTAGCAAACATGCTGTTTCAAGCAAAGCATCTTCTCAGTGTTGAAAGCGTGTGAGGGTTGCCATTTAGATGCCACCCAGCTAAGGGAGAAAATGTGACAGATGTTGTGGGTAAGCACCGTGACGTGATTCATCCTGAATGTGCCTCGAGAGCAAATGCTTAGCCTTTGATGAGCTGGATAAACCATTGGAGGCAATACTAAAACAGAGCAACATTAACATGCTTAAATAGTTACCGCAAAGACATCTTGAAAACTTCCTGTGATATATTCACTTCCACAAGTCTAACTCCTGTGACTTTATTGCTGATTAACACCAATGTTACATGAGACAGTCAGCCTTTTCTAAGTTCAGTTCCTAAGGCAGGGTTTGGAGCTGTGCTTGTAAAGCCAAAATCATCGAGCTTACTTTTTTAAAAAAAAGAAAGAAAAAAGAAATGCTGTTACATTCTCACCAAAGTGATATCTATTAATCTACTTGCATTTGCATCCTTTCAAACTGCTAGGTGGGTGTTCTGCTTTGGGCCTACCAGATTGGAACAAAGGACACAATGCAAACATGTATATATAGTTAAAGGTGCTTTGTGCAGACAGGAGCAGATTTATCAGTTCATGTTGGCAGTGGCCCCACTCAATTTGGCTAAGAGATAACAAACAGCCAGCTGAGAGGCAGAGCTAGTTATCACATTCTTTCTTTCTTAATATAAGGCCCATAAATCACATGCCTTCTCTTACAGATCTCTAGGTTTCTTTTCTTTCTCATTCATCAGCATCTCTGCATGACTCTGAAAGGAACCACAGCAGTTTCTCAGCACGGCATTTCTGGAATTCTGGATCTGAATCCTCTACCATGACAAACATTGAAACTCCACACGTCTTTACTCAGAAACCCTCCCTTATATACAGCCTAGGCGTGGTCAACTGTTTCCTAGAGCTACACTGACTAGACTTTCTTTCATAGACTCACTTTCTAAACTTTTTCCCATAAAGATATTCCTGTCTGCTTCTTGACCTTCTGACTCGGGCATCTAATAGGAGCTCCTGGTCTCCCATGTCCCCATCTTACTCCTCTGACTCAGACAGTACCATTATTGGGGTTTCTACAGTCTCTGGAGGTTCCTCAGGTTCCTCCAGCTCAGATCTCGCTCACTCTCACTCTCTGATTCAGCTGGCAAAAACACTGGCCTAGGGTACTCAGTCCACAGTCTGGAGTTTGATCCTGATGGGGCTCAAGGTTTTTACTTAGCCTCTCATTCTTCCAAGGTTAGTAAAATGAGGACCATATTATTGAGCGCAATATGCAATCAATGCTTCTACATTATAAATCACCCAGAGAGTGCTATAAAGCATTATGGGCAGTATACCTAAATGTGATTGCTATTGGTATTCTATTGCTATTGCTATTCTATCTTATAAATTGGTCAGTTCATGTGCCACACATTCTGACTGAACACCAATGTTGCTTTGAAACAGTTTCACTCTTGAAATGATTAAAGATCAGACAAAATGTGAATTTGAGAAGTTAACGTTAGTATTCATTCAACCAAGTTTGCTGAGAGAAGCTAAAATTGAAATATGCAGCATAAAATTAACTTTTACATTCAGTAAATGCTTGAAATGCTTGTATGAATTTCTCAACCAACAATTCTTCATGTTTTGAATTATAATCTTCATCAACCCACTCCAACACAACTTTGCTAATACAAATTTGTATTTAGATGATCCAGTTTAGCTCGCAGTTACTGTACTGTATATCAAGTAAAGTGGGGAAAAGTTTCCTAAAGAAAACATTTCTAGTTCACAGCATATCAGAACCATTTCCCATTGGAATTGCAGCTCCTTCTTCTAAATCGCAGTTGAATTGCAGTTCCTTCATCTAAAACTCAATATGGGTCTAGGAAATTGAAATGGCTAGATAGAAAATGAGGTTTGCAAGTCAGTACTGAAATAGATGGAATCTGATTCAATATAAGGAACTATTAATGTTCAACATTTATACAAAATACATTGAACTCCATTCTAACTCTTCTAATTAGAACAGAAATAATATATGAAAAATCATCTTAAATAATTTTACTTGAAATATATTCCTAACAGAAATGATTTGAGTATCAGGCTGAACTATGATAAAAAGTAATCAGGTCAACTCAAAATTGTTTATAGATGCCAAATAATGGTACATCCAGATATATATATATATAATATCACATGTTCTTTGCTGAATTTTTAAAATTAAGGTAGACTGGGATAGCGCTATTTTGGCCTTGTTCTGGCCTCATCAATAATAATAATAATAATTTATTAATAATTTATTGGATTTGTATGCCGCCCCTCTCCGTAGACTCGGGGCGGCTAACAACAATGATAACCATACCCTTACTGGGATTTGATCCTGGAGCCTCTGCCTTGTAAGGCAGAGAATTAACCTCTAGGCCACCAGATCTGATCCCTTCAGATTTGTACCAGGGTGGGGCTACATGTTTTTTCTGTTGGATCACCCTGGTATATTGAAGGAACATCACAGCTCCTTTTTGGCTGTAGACCCAACCCAGGGCCATTTCAAGGCAGTTAATTTATTCATAGCCAGTATACCAAAATTATGTAGAATAAATATATTTAATCTAAATTTAATCTAAAGAAATTTAATCTAAATAAATATCTGATATACATATTTATAATTTGCAACTGCACAAACTGAAATAATTTGTAATCTTTTCATCATCCTTAATACAACATATACCCAAATAAAATGAACCTAAATGTGCCATAAACTGGTGCACTGAAAGAAGGGCTGGGTTACTCTTACTTCCCCTACTGGTTTGGAACTGTATGCATTCGTTACATCTGGGTACTGACCTTCTGCGCATATGCAGAAGCCTTTGTTGATTGCCAGCTGCTTTCAAACACTGGTGACCAGAGAACCGATTTGAGGGTGAAGCAAGCCAGCTACCAGTTCGGCAAATGGCCAATTTTCTGCCACCAGCTCACACAAACTGGTCCAAACCTGTAGCAACCTACCACTGATTGAAAATACTTCTTAGAAGTACATTGTAGAATAGAAGCATCATTATTTTATTACATCTGCCCCAGTCTTGGTTTTTGCCAAACAGATTGTGTAGTCATGGATCAAAATTATCAATGAAGTTAATCTTCAGCAGCATTAAACTGACCCTGCCTGATCCAGGTAAACAATTCTTACCAGCAATTCCAAAGATGTGATCCTGTGTATGAGTCTCTAATCAAGAACTACATTCTAAGGCAGGGATGATCAACTATGACCCCTTTACAATCTGTGAACCAAGTTGGCTTAGGAATTCTGGGAGGTGGGTCTAATTACCTGTGCACAAATCTATAAAGATAAATAGGATATCAAAGGTTTTGGGCATAGAAGTGAGATTCTAAGCAAAAGCACTCTAATTCTAGAGAAAGAAACATACATTCTATTATCCAGTACAACCATTATTTCTAGAGCCACAAATACTTGCAATTTGATAGATTTTCAGATTCCATGAACTGTGGAAAAATCTTTTATTTCATAGGTGTATTAATTTGCAGAAAGTCACTGAAACCATGAAAGCTTTTTGACTAAGCCAGGAATGTCTTTAAGAAAACAATAATATTCTATTATCTGAATGGAAGGTGTTCAAGATCACTGTTGTATGCAATATGTATGAAATAACAATAATACTCTGACAGCAGAATGTATTTTATTTCCTGGTTTATATTGTCAAGGATTTAAAGAAGAGGTGAAAAGTTCAGGTTTAATTATACATAATTTGTTCTATATGCCAAGAAGAGAACAAGCTGTGCCACTTTTCCTGGCATAAGATTTTATTTATTTGTTTGATATAGGTTCAATTTTGTTTCCTGCAGGAATTTTCCTCCATTTTATCCAGATAATAGCAATTTTCTCAGGTAGGTTGTTCTAAGAGACGATATCTAGTCCAAATATATCATCATAGAGGCAGATTTTAATCTAGCTCTACCGAATGATACACCTGTGACTTAGTTTTCAATCCCCATAAAACGTTTTCCTCCCTTTGATTAAAAACACATGCTATTGCTCTATGTATAACAGCACAGTATTATTAGCCTGCCAGTCACCAGCTTCCTTACATGATCTCACAATTGCCAATTTAACCATATTCAAGACATGATGCTTATTGTATAAAGTTAAAAGGTGATGCAAATCTGTAGCAAAATACAAGGCAGTTTCAGTTTCTCATAGCTGGAAAAGAAAGAATTTTGATAGAGGGCGGGGGAGTACATTTAGACATAAGAGAACATATTTCTTATGGATCTTATTAGTGAACCTATAGTCATCAGGGGCAAGATTTTTTCATAAACAGCTAAGATACCAAGCATACTTGTCAACATGCATATGATATTTTTGCCATTTCATAATATATGCCACCACTTGGATAGACATGAGACGGAAACTTATGCTACAAATCCACATTATAATTTCTCTGCTAAGGAAATTACAGCATTTGTCTCCTAAAGGATTCACACTTACCGATAAATTAGGACTTCATCATCAGAGCAGTTATATTGCAGCTGGTACATTTTAACTCTTGGTGCTGATTTGCTTACTGTCCATTTGACTAAAGCTGAAGAAGTTGTCACTTCAGAAACCAAGACTGCCCTATCTGGTGGCCCCTTGCTTTCTCCTCGATTAGACTTGCTGGAACTTGTGATGTCAGAAAGTCTTGATTTAGGAGGGGCTGTCCGGCCTGTATCATTGCTGAGATGTGGAAGCTGGACAATGGATAACTCAATTGTTGCAGTAGACTCTCCAGCAGCATTTGCTGCTATGCATGTGAATACTCCAAAATCCTTTGAGGTTGTGATAAGGATTTCCAAAGTGCCATTATCATAAACTATTGTCCTTGAAGAATTGCCCATAAGTCGATCATCTGGTGCCACCCAGTGAATGATGGGAGATGGATCTCCAATAGCTTTGCACTTTAAAGTGGCAGTTTGTCCTTCTAAAACCAGAAATTTGTGGGTATGCTGAGTAATCAGAGGGGGCTCACAAACAAATTCCTCTTCCCGAACATACCAAAAATATCTTCCCTTTAAACTTGGAGGAGAAGCACAAGTTTCCATATCATCATCCCTGTCCAAACGCCGTAGCCACAGTAGCTCACAGTTACAATGCAAAGGGTTTCCACCCAAGCTTAGAGATAAAGGTGAGGGAAATGGAGTTGTAGTTAATGGAGATACTTGAGACCTGGCAAAAATGGGATCAGGAGGAAGCTTCTGAAGTCTGTTTGAAGTTAGATCCAATCTGGCTAGTTTCTGAAGATCTGCAAAGGTCCCCTCTGTGATATAATCTATCAAATTATGATCCAAACTAATCTGGTGCAAATTTATCATCTTCATTATGGATTCCCAAGGGATGCTTCTCAGGTTGTTATAAGAAAGATCCAGATCTTCCAAGGTAAATAGAAACTCTTCAAAAGCGTCATCTGAAATATAATTTAGTTGGTTGTTGTTTAGAATCAAGTGCTGAAGATTAATCAAGCCCCTCAAAATGTCCTCCCCAATTTCAGGCAACCTATTACTGTCTAAATGCAAAGATCGTAGGCTTTCTAAATCAACAAAAGAATAGGGCTGGATGTAACTGATAGTATTCCTAGACAATGTGAGGTCAACAAGGCCAGTCATGTTGGCAAAGTCCTGTCTGCTGATATTAATAATAAAGTTGCCCCCAAGTCGTAGTTCAACAGTCCTCCTGTCTATGTTTGGTGGTACAAACAGAAGTCCCTTGGAAGGGCAGAGTGTTCCCAGCGACTCAGACAGATTTTGACAAACACAGTATTTTGGACAGGCGTTGACTGCAACAACAACTCCAAACACCAGGATACTGCAGAACAGTTTTTCCATGGTAGATCAACGATGGGGCCTGCAAGAATGAGAAACAGTTATACTTTAGAGAATTACTTTCATACCTATATATAAAAAAAAACAAGGAAGCCCTAAAACAGCACATTTTAAAATCTAATGGAATCTGAAGTGTTATTTTTACCAAGTAGGATATGACAATCTAAGCATATACAGAATTATACTTCATGACTGTTTACCAAATCATGTTATTGGTACTTTTAGGAAAGTTTAAACCTACTGCTCCCCCCCTCCCCCGTATATTGACACAAATGACATCTCTTTTATTCTGATAACTATCTCCTATTTAGCTAACCATATAATACTTTTTCAGCTGGAGAGTGCAAGCCAGGAATGAAATCCAGCAGGTTCTGGAGAACCAGTAGCAGAAATTTTGAGTATTTCGGAGAACTGGCAAATACCACATTTGGCTGATCCCAGATTGGGATGGGAATTGAGATTTTGCAATATCCTTCCCCTGTCATGCCCACTAAGCCACGCCCACCAAGCCACACCACACCATGTCCACAGAACAGGTAGTAAAAAAAATGGATTTCACCACTGGTTAAACCCCCCTTTTTTGGAGGTGGGGAGAGAAACCTTACATTTATTTAATTCCTTGCAAAAATCTCTGGGTTAGGAAAAAGCCCAGAAATCACTTGATGGTTCACTTGCAGTTTGTTTTCTCCAGACCTGGAAAAAAAAATTAAAACTAAGATAGGAAACATCCCCCCCCCCACACACACACAAATACCAACAACATACACACAAAATATGACTCTCTTCCTCAAATGCATTGGTGTTAGGAAATGTTTATTTAAATGCTTTCCTTTACATATGAAAGGAGGGAAGGCTTTTTTGTGATTGTTAGAAGATCACACTGAGTAGGAAATTGGTGCAAAGAAGAGAGGGCTGCATCAAACATGTTTTATATTTTGATGGGAAAGATTTGAAACCCTTTCGTAAAGGACAATTGTAGAACTTAAGTTACAAGTTTGGGGTGTTCTGAATCAACACAAGATGGAAACTGTGTCATCAGATATCATCACTTGCTAAGTGGTGAAAATGAGCTTAAAGTGCCAATATGGAAAGATTAGAAAATGAGGAGAAAAGGAGGATTCGGTGGATCCTGACTTTCACTTTCAAACAACTTTCCTTAAGCATATACTGGCCAGTGATAATAAGAGTTAATATCCAAAAGTATATCAGATTAGGTTGATTTAGAATAAAATTTGAACTAAATTTTGTCCCAGGAGACAAAATTAGGCTAAGAAGTAGCATTAGAATGGTGACATATACTTTGACCAAGAAATTATACCTATAGAAATGATATAAAATAATAATTACCCCCGGAAGCTGAGTAACGATGCTGAGCCATGTTGTGGATTAAATATGGGTCATTTATTGAATTAACATAAATTTAAATAAATTTGAATATGTCAATTTAAATATTTAAATTCAGAATGAACTAAGGACTTGCAGAGGCCAAAACCAACGGGGCGGAAATTCCTACCAGAAAATTCCTTGGCAACATAGGGCAAAACTCCTTGCTGAACCAGGTGAAGGTACCACCTTCACCTGGATCCAAGCCACGCCCCTTTGTTGTGTAGGAGGAGTTCACCCTCCAATCCCTGTGGGAAATTGGATACGGTGATTCCCAGGGACATCCTCTCTCCAATCCCCAAAGTTGTTCCAACCTCAAGTTCCTGGAGAGAGGCGGTCCATCACCCTTTGAAGGATGCCCAAAGGAGCATGCGCAGTCACTTCTAATTGCCCATTTCCGCCCCTAACCTGCCAAACCCCAATGACCAAAGGGAGGCCTATACCATTATCTAAGTGCGCCGCACCCCTAACCAATCCAGTCCGCACCGTCAGTGTGGAATAGGCAAAAAACCAGCCGCCTCTATAGGGGAGGCCGCAAAAAATTCCTATTCGGCCCCCAGGCTACCTCCTTAGGACACACTGTTGATAGCGGAGGGTGGGTGGGTGTTCGCTTCAAGAGGGAGCCAGAGCAAGGGGGAGTCCTGTCCGGATCGCCCTTAAATAGGGCGATCCAGGACCTCCCCCAAGTCCCAGCATGCAGCGCGCCACCTTGGCGTGCTGCCAAAAGCCGAATTTCCGGGTTCCAGAGGAACCTGGAAGTCCGGAGCTCAAAGAGCTGCCTGCAGCGTCTCCTGGGCTCCAGCGGTAATTTCGGAAAAACACCATCAGTTTAAATGTTTGGAATATACTTTCAGTCTGTTAAATATGAGATGAATTAGGCTGAGGCACTCAGGGAAAGGTTAAGAGGGAGGAAGAGGAAGTAGAAAGAAGAAGGAGTGGAAAGAAGTAAATGGAGGAGAGAAGGAAAAAGAAGGGAGGAGAGATAGAGATAGAGGGTGGGGAGTGTAATAGAAAGAAGGAAAATAGACTGATGTATAAGAGTTTTGGGAGTTTTTTTACTGATTAAATTAAAATGTATAAGTAGATATGTTATTGTTATATTTAAATGTATGTGTAAACTGACATTTGAATGGAATTGTGGAGAAAAATAAAATAAAAATTCAACACCAGCACCACCCAAAAAACCCTCAGAAATGTACCAGATTAGGAAAGTTACTTTAGGATGTAAATTTAATTGTTTCAGTCACTAAGTACACTAAGGAATTAACTCTAAGATCACATAGTGGCTGTTGTGGTTAGCTCTGGCCCAGCTCCTGCCCCAAGGACTGTGGATGCGGGGGACACATCCACATGCTGCAGGCCTATTTTGCCCCCGGTGGAATCTGCTGGTGAAGGCTCCTCTGACCAAGAAGACATGAGTGACAGGGAGGAGGAGAGTGTGGCAGACAGCTCAGAAGGAGATCAATTATCTAGCTCCTCCTTGGATTCAGAACAAGAGTTAATGATACAACCACGCATGCGGAGAGCGATTCATAGGCAACAACAACTGAGAGATTATTATCAAAGAAAATGAGGCCACCCGTGGTTGGGTGGGGCTGTGGTAATTAGTGAGGCTGCTATAAATAGCAGCCTGTGGGTTTGGCAATTGAGGAGGATTATCTGATCTTTGTGTTTCGTGCCTGCTTTGCTGCGTTTGACCTTTTGTGTGCTGATTTTTCCCCACTTTGAAACTAAACCAGAGCAAAGTGTGTTTCACTTTGTGAAAGAAGAAGGACTGTGAATTGCCTCACAGCTGCAAGCTAAGTATCACAGAACTGATAAGGGACTTGTACCAATTACCAGTTTGTTTGGAGATGAGTGCTCTTTGCTATACAAAAAGAGGGCTTGGTTTAAGTGATTTTTCATTATAAAGAACATTGTTTTGAATTTTCAAACCTGTGTGTGTCTGAAATTTGTACCTGTGAATTTTTGGGAGGAGTCTACCAGAGAGCCCGACAGAACAGTGGCCAGAACTATTGTCCATTACACACATCTTCCCTTCAGTAGCTGAATGGCTCCTATGCATTTAGTCCTATGCATTTATTTATTAACAATATTAGCAACAGCAACACCGCTTAGATGTATATACCACTTCATAGCACTTTATAGCCATCTCTAAGTGGTGCACAGAATCAGCATATTGCCACCAATAATCTGGATCCTCCTTTTATTGATCACAGAAGGATGAAAGGCTGACACAACCTTGAGCCAATCATGATTGAAGTCCTAGGTATGAGGAGAGTTAGCCTGCAATACTGCATTGTAACCACTGCACTATCACAACTTTTAATTAATCATCTTTCCTTAGTTCCAAAGGATACTAGGTGGTATGCAGCTAAAAGACATCAGCTATGCAGATATGTTATGTATATGTAGACAGATCAGATTATAAAAACACAACATGTAATAATAGCCATGTAATTAAATAATGAATCTATAGATAGGAAAAAAAGGACTTCTTTTCCTGTTCTGACATGCTAGTACTCTGCAGAAGTAAGTTAAAACAAGAAAAGGTCATATAATCAGAAGGGTAGTATAGACTTCTTCATGTTTGAGATAATTAGTTTTATGATGAAGGATTCAGCACAAGTATACATTTAGAAATAGACTCTCAGAACAAGCTAGAATTTTTCAGCAGGTTTTCTGTTAGCAAAATATTGAAATAGTAACCTTTTGCGTTTGTTGCATTTTAATTCAAAGTTTCTAGTATTTAGAATTTGATTATACCAGCCCTTGAGATTTGCTGCACTTGGAGAATTCCTACTAATGTCCATTTCCAGAAAAAGACAGTTCACAACCGCAAAGCAATGCAATGCAACACAACTTCCCTTCTTCTTATATATCATGATGCAACCTATGAAGAGGTAATCTCCTATAAATATTTGTACTGCAAGAATTTTTCTGCTCTCATGCAGTGCAATAGAGGAAGAGGAGGAGGACAAGGACAAGGAAGATGAGGACAAGGAGGACGAGGAGAAGTAGAAGTAGTAGTAGAAGTAGTAGTAGTAGTAGTAGTAGTAGTAGTAGTAGTAGTAGAAGAAGAAGAAGAAGAAGAAGAAGAAGAAGAAGAAGAAGAAGAAGAAGAAGAAGAAGAAGAATCCAATTAGGTTCAACCCTCCAAATAAATAGAGGACAATTCAAGCATATGTTTAGCTTTCCCGTCTCTTATAAACTAGAATCCTGTGGCTTTGTAACCATGCTGTTTATGCAAATCTCTGTTACAGTTAGCAAAGCTTTGAGCATTGTATTTATTCATTATTAACAGATAGTGGGCTTTTGGAATCTTAAGTATAATTATTTTCTGCAGCTTTAATTCAGTGTGCTATCCTAGAAGCTGCAACTATAAACAAATAGACAAAAAAGGCTTTAGAAAACAATTTGAGAAAGAGTTTGATACAATTAATTAGCAATGTGCAAAGATTTCTTTACCTACTCCTTCCCCTATTGCCTAGCCCAAATTTGATTTTTTATTCAAGGTTTTTGTGTCGTTTCTCCTTTTAGTGTGTTCTATTTCCCCAATTACCATTTTGGGAGATGTTGTTATGTTTCACTGCACTCCTGAGAGCAAGTTGAGATCATAATTGAGGAGAAGCAATTGAACATAGTTATGGGAGATAGGTAACAATATCAAAGAAAGGACAGCTTAAGTTTATTTATTTATTTATTTATTTATTTATTAGATTTGTATGCCACTCCTCTCCGTGGACTCTGGGCGGCTCACAGCAACAATAAAACAATGTACAACAAATCTAATAATTTAAAAAACACTAAAAACCCCATTATTAAAAGCAAACATACACACAACCATACCATGCATAAACTGTATAGGTCCAGGGGAGATGTCTCAATTTCCCCATGCCTGACGGCAGAGATGGGTTTTAAGGAATTTGCAAAAGACAAGGAGGGTAGGGGCAGGTCTAATCTCTGGAGGGAGCTGGTTCCAGAGGGTCGGGGCCGCCACAGAGAAGGCTCTTCCCCTGGGTCCCGCCAAACGACATTGTTTAGTCGCTGGGACCTGGAGAAAGCCAACTATGTGGGACATAACTGGTTGCTGGGATTCGTGCGGCAGAAGGCGGTCCCAGAGATATTCTGGTCCGATGCCATGAAGGGCTTTATAGGTCATAACCAACACTTTGAATTGTTAGACGTCAGTATTAGAAGTTATGTTTGTAACTTCTAATACCAAGGAATTAAGTTTTCCAGGTGTATGTATGAAAGAGCAAGAGAGTCTCTGCATATTATGAAAGTTACAGAGATAAGAATGATGCCTTATGTTCTCTCTTTGTGCTCATGATGCTGAGCACTCTATCCTGGAGAAAAACTAAAAGTGGATTTTGTTGAGGGGGAGATTAAATATATGTGGCACTTTGTGAGACCTCACTGCCATTTTGAGGGAACAAGTACTTGCTCATAAGAGATTGAATTACATGGCTTCTAAAGTACTAAAGTTCCAACTCTATACTTCTAAGTATAAGACATACTTTCCACATATGTAAACTGTAAACAGATGAAAATAAACCCTTTCACTTCTCTACAGTTATATGAGATACATTGAAAACAAATGTGCCTATCACCAAGAACAGGAAACATTGCCTGAGGGTGGGGAGGAACCAAAGAAAAACATAAGCAAAGCCTCCTGAAACATCTCCAATTATTTCTAGTCTTTTCTGGGGCAACCTTACTCCTATATCTATGGAAATTCTCAGCCATGCAGGTCACGGTTGTCCCAAAGGTGCTTTTTTCAAGAGTCAACTGGACGTTCTGTTTTTTCTTTGAAGATATTTTGCTTCTTGGATGGGAAGCGAAACATCTTCAAAAACAGCAACAACACAGAAAGTATGAATGCCTCTTGAAAAAGTACCTTTGGGAATCCCTAAGATTCACATCGACCTTGACCTGCAACAAAGTACACCTTTCAAATCATTTGAATGGAAGGGAAAAAATATGGGCTTAATGATAACATTAGAGGGTTCCAAGTCAAATTGAAAGTCCACTGTGCACCTTTCTTTAACATGGGTGAAAAAGTTGAAGAAGATATTGGGAGATAGAGGAGCTACTGCCATGGCTATCAGTGCCAACCCAAATGGTAGAAAGTGAAGAAAGTGGCATGCTGTAGATGACATCTGCCAGGGGGAATAGAGAAACTGGGATGCTGTGGATGACATCTGTCAGGAGGGATAAAGTAGAGAAACTGGCATGCTGTCATGGGTAATATTGTCATTACTGTTGTATCATACAGGGATTTCCATCATTTATCAGGAATTGTATAAAAGCCTAAGTAAGCATATCTAGCTAGTTTTTAATGATAGATAAACCATTTGCCCCGGAAGTGGAGTAAAGACGCTGACACAGTGTATGGGTTAAAAATAGGGTCACTTTATTAAAATTAACATAAATTTAAATAATGTAAATTTAAATATGTAAATCTAAATACGTAAATTTACATATTCAAATATTCAAATTCAACTATAAACAAAGGACCTACAGAGGCCAAAAACTAATGGGGTGGAAATTCCTACCAAAACCTTCCTGGGCAACATTGGGCAAAAACTCCTTGCTGAACCAGGTGAAGGAACCACCTTTACCTGGATCCAAGCCACGCCCCCTGGCGTGTGGGAGGAGCTTACCCTCCAATCCCTGAGGGAAATTGGATCCGGTGAGTCCCATGGACATCCTCTTTCAAATCCCTGAAGTTGTTCAAATCTCTAGTTCCTGGAGAGAGGCGGTCCATCACCTTTTAAAAGATGCCCAAAGGAGCATGCACGGTTGCTCCTACTGCCCATTTCCGCCCCTAATCTGCCAACCCCAGTGACCAAAGGGAAGCCTAATTAATACTATAAGGCACCGCACCCCCTAACAATTCCGTCCGTACCGTCAGTGTGGAATAGGTGAAAAAACGGCTGCCTCTAAAGGGGAAACCGCAAAAAATTCCTATTCGGACCCGAAGTGACCTCCTCAGACACACTGTTGATAGCGGAGGGCAGGCGGGTGGATCATCAGGATCATCAGGAGGCAAGGAGGAGGTCCTGCTCGGACTGCCCTTAAATAGGGCGATCCCAGACCTCCCCCTGGCCCAGCATGCAGCGTGCCGACCTGGTGCGCTGCCAAAAACCAAACTTCCGGTTTCGCTGGAAACCGGAAGTTCGGAGCTAAACGGAGCTCAAAGCAGCATCCCCCTTGCTCCATGGCAATTTCTGCCGGCGGTTTAAGCCGCCGGCCGTGTATTTCTATAGGAGACATGAATTCAACTTTTGCTTTCCGTTCTTTGGCATCAGAGACAAGATGTCACCTTTGCTAGACCTAATTTTCTACCTCATGGTCCTGGTTGCAATAGTCTCTCTGGAGATGATACACCTGAAAAAGAACGAGGCATAGTACCACATTCTCTACAGAATCTGCTTTATTTGCCTGCTCTAGACAGATTTTTCCCTTTGGCAGAATCATCTGCTCCATTACACAATGCTTCCATTTATGGTGAACATTTATCCTGGCATCTCCTCCCACAGCTGTTCTACTCACCAGCAAATGTTTTACAGAAGGCCTGTGATATCTTATTACTTTGCTGATTTGTATTTAATAGGCTTCCATCTAACTGCAAAAGTAGCAATTTTTTTTCACCAGCTCAAAGTAGTTTCCTGGGTGCCAAGTAAAAAAAAATAGCCTCTTTGGGTCCAAAGAGGCTATTTTTTTTTTACTTGGCACCCAGGAAACCACATAGTTCAGCATGAATTAATATGAATAATAATAAGAATCACAAAGATCCCCCTTTTTTGTATTTAAATCTCTCTTATAAAGATACAGGTGTTGGGAAGCGGCGTTTAATTTTTAGGAATGTCTCCAAGGAACTTTGTTTTAAAATTCTGTGTTCAGTCACTGAGTTTTGCATATAAATTACAAATGAACTTTGCATACATTGGTAATATTCTAAGGTGATTTGCATATTAATAACTTCTGTCTGTATATGTATCTATGTGCCTATGTGAATGGTATCAAACAAGAACCAAACATATGCCAGTTACATTCCAGTTATTTCAGCATGCTTTTCCTTGGGACAGACAAATCTGTCAATATCGCTTGGCATGGTTTCAGTTTTTTTCAATGATCAAGGACCACTTATTTGCTTGCCACATCCTCAGCTCCAAAAGTATCCCTACTTACCTACATTGTGTTAGTCTGCCTCATCCCGCCCAGTTCTTGCTATGAATCAGGGACAAGTGAATGCTGACATCTACATATGCAGGAAAACATATAAATACACCACAGTGCATATAATGTTTTTACTTATGATCAGAATGGGGTGTTTACAAGGGGAAAATGAAGCATGCAAAGTAACACAGATATATTTGTGTAAGTTTTTTCTTCTTCTTCCAATTCCATGATCTGTGGAATCATGGAGTATTGGACATGAGATGGCCTCTAAATTGTATAAGTTTTTTTTTAAAAAGCCTTGGTTTAGCACAGTGATGGCAAACTTTTTTCCTTGTGTGCCGAAAACGCATACCCGCAATCTGATGCGTGTCCACACCCATAATTTAGTGCCCCTCATGTGCTCTGTCTCTTTGTGCATGCATGCACAACACTCCCTGTGCTCCCTCACCCTGCAATGCTTGTGCAACCACTCTGTGCTCTCGAAGCATTCACACATCCCCATTTTGGGCCTAATGTGTCTCCTTGATACCCCTGAATATTTTGGCCATTTTATACGGTATATTCTTCCAGGAAAGCAAGCATTTTATTTCATATCTGTATGGTATTAATACAATATGAACTTAATTCTGTTCTTGACTAAGCCTCTCATGTCTAATTGCAACTTGAGATAATTTGCAGCATTATTTATATGAAGTATCATTTTGACTCAGCCACTGATATCAGCAGGAAGACATTATATTCAGACACTTTTTGTCTTTGTGGCTATCATCTGTTCCTAACCAATGAGATGGACAGTTTCATTTCCATGGCAACTGAATAGCTTCAAATAGAAATGAGAATATGGGAAGGTGTTAGAAAGCTATGATAAAGGGACAAAAATTATTGTGTGAAATCATTAATGAAAGATAAGGAAGGAAGGAAGAATATATATAATTGTTACATTTTTTTATATATATATATATATATATGGTGAATGTGATTTCGCCAAAACGTCATCATCTCCCTGGTTTGTTAGATATTAATTTATCTATGCTTTTATCATTTATATTTATATTGTTAAGTATTTACTACTTAGCTTCTTCAATCTTATACTAAGGATAACTGAGTTGTGCTATAGAAAAAAAAAACAAGCTGCTGTATAATGCTCTGTACAAATTTTTTTACAGTATTGGCAATACAGTGCCTCTAGGCACCACAAAACAGTCAACCACAGCTGAAGATCATTGGAATTTTGTTAGATCTCTTACGAAAATACTGAAGTCTCCTCACATCTCATGAGTTCATGATCTCATAAGATGACATTTCAGAGAGAGATCATCGATGTTTTGCAATATTTTTATTTAGTTGCAAACATTTGCGTGTTGACTATAATCATAATTTTAGACCACTTACAATAAACACTGCAACGTTCTATAAAATATTCTTACAATCAAACCAATTAAAGTACTATTAATAGAACCTATTAATAAAAACAGTTGTTGTTGTTGTCATCAGACAGACCTGAATGCTATCCTGTAGAGAACTATTTATACCATTGTTGTGAAACAAGAGTAAAGACAGAAACAACCCAGGGGAGATGTCGTGGGTTGGCAAGCTGTTCTGGAGCAAGTGGGCTATTAATTACAAAGTTATTTGTTCTTTAGATCCAAACTCCTGATCATTTTCAGGATAGGTGCATAGAGCAAGCTTTCCTTATCAGATTGTATAGGACTGTGATGATGAACCTATGGCCCATGTGCCACAGGTGGCATGTGGAGCCCTCTCTGTGGGCACACAAGCCATCACTCAGCTCAGCTCCACTGTGAATGTGTATGTGCCACCCATTGGCTAGCTGATTTTTGAGTATCAAACAAGGCTTGGGCACATATAGGATAACAGCAACAACAATGGCCAAATTGTATAAACATTTAGTATGCATGTTGGGTTAGTTATTGTGTTATTAGGGTTTTATTAGGGTTTTAATTAATGGTTTTATAACTTTGGCTTCTTTTTATTGTCTTGTGTTTTATATTGTTGTAAGCCACCCTGAGTCCTAGATAGATAGATAGATGATAGGTAGGTAGGTAGGTAGATAGATAGAGACAGACAGACAGACAGACAGAGATTAGATATAGAGAGATAGATAGATAGATAGATAGATAGATAGATAGATAGATAGATAGATAGATGCGTGCACATGCACGAGTGTTGGATGCACATGAATGGGGAGGGGGATCCCTCCCTTGCGGCCCTTTTTTGATCCTGGGAGACTTCAGGTAAGCCTGCTAGGCCAAAAATGGGATAGGGGGATCATGCACGCATGCATGTGGTGGGGAAATGGGGGGGGGTGTTGTGTGTGCATGTGTGAGGGCGGGGAAGCACAGGGGGTCATACATATATGCACAAGGAGGCACACACAGAGGTGCCACATGGCATTGCATTATGGGTGCTGGCGCACGCACACCTTTGGCATGCAACAAGGTTAGCATCACTGGTATAGGGTAAGCAGGTTCTACCTAAAGAAAATGATATCTGGAAGTCAACGTGGATCTGAATATAAAAACCATTTAAGGACAATAATAATAATTTGAATTTAGACTGGCAGCTTACAGGCAGCTAGTAAAGTTCCTTTTCCTTCTTCCATTCAATTGATTGTGTGGAAAAGACAGATCTATTCTTGGCAAGCTTTTTTTTCTTCGACATTGCCTCCATTCAACGGCTGAGAGAAATGACTGACCCAGTATCACTCAGTGGCTTTGCACCTAAGGTGAGAATAGAATTTTCAATCTCCTGGTTTCTAGTCTGCTGCCTTAGCCACTTCACAAAACTGACTTGAAGCTTTTTTTTAGACTGCTGTTATCCTATTAAACTAGATAACACTGCTCGACAAATGAGCTAGTGCATTTTGTGCCAACTATAATTGCAGATTCTCCATGAGTCCAGTCCAACATAAAGCACACTACAAATTGAGAAGGGCATGGGTTACTGGTTTTAGTACCTCCTAGTCTAACAGGAGCAGTGAGGTATGCAGCGATTCCTTCAAAGGACGGAATTCTCCCTATACAGATATAGAGTGCTCAAAAAAATAAAGGGAACACTTAAACAACACAATATAACTCCACGTAAATCAAACTTCTGTGAAATCAGTCTGTCCATTTATGAAGCAACACTGATTGACAATCAATTTCATTGTTATCAGCACATTCAACTTTGTACAGAACAAAGTATTTCATTTATTCAGATCTAGGATTTGTTATTTGAGTGTTCCCTTTATTTTTTTGAGCGGTGTAGAAGGAACATCTATACCACTCAAAGATTTCTGGAAAAACAAAAGGAAAACAATCCCTTCTTGCTAGAATTCAGCTGTACTCTGCTTCAAGCATTGCTTCATGGCCTTCAAACAACAAGTCAGAACATCTGTCAAATCTCCTGATAGGTGTCTCAAATATTACCATGGTACTAATGGTTGATGGTAATGAACATTGCAAAACAAGAAAGAATACATCATAGAAACATAGAAACATAGAAGTCTGATGACAGAAAAAGACCTCATGGTCCATCTAGTCTGCCCTTATACTATTTTCTGTATTTTATCTTAGGGTGGATATATGTTTATCCCAGGCATGTTTAAATTCAGTTACTGTGGATTTATCTACCACGTCTGCTGGAAGTTTGTTCCAAGGATCTACTACTCTTTCAGTAAAATAATATTTTCTCATGTTGCTTTTGAGCTTTTCCCCAACTAACTTCAGATTGTGTCCCCTTGTTCTTGTGTTCACTTTCCTATTAAAAACACTTCCCTCCTGGACCTTATTTAACCCTTCAACATATTTAAATGTTTCGATCATGTCTCCCCTTTTCCTTCTGTCCTCCAGACTATACAGATTGAGTTCATTAAGTCTTTCCTGATACGTTTTATGCTTAAGACCATCCACTTACAAGTTCCATCACTGATTATCCCCAATGCAGCCCCCATCCCACACATAGCCCTGAAACCTGCCTGGAAAGGATTCCATCACATCCAGAGCTTTCTGTAGTTGAAACCCAAGTTATCTCTAGATTCCAATTATTGCAAAAGGTAGTGTGATGATGCCAATGGCCAAAAAATATTGTTGAACCTTTTTCTAAAGGTCCTCTTACTTTATAACACAGAGAGACATAACATTGCCCTATCTGCAAATGAACTGGGCATGCCCTATTTTTTGGCATATAAGACATATCGCAATATAAAATGCACCTTAGTTTTGGGGGAGGAAAATAGGGAAAATAATCTTTTTACCAGGTATTCATCTGGCTAGCGTCCTTAATTTGGTCAGCTTAAGTACATTATTTTATCCCCTAGTTAATAGAGGATAAATTTATACCCTAGCTAAGGGGATAAATTATTCTGAGAGAGTAAAAATGAAGGAGCTTGCAAGCGGGTAAAAGCTGGGGACATCATTAGCACCTGGTTAGGGCTGGAAATAAATATTTGGAGCAAATAGCGAATGAAAAATAAATCAAAGACCGAGTTTGGAGTACATTCTGGGCAGAGAGTAACAATGAAAGAGCTTGCAAGCCGGTAAAAGCTGGGAACATTGTTAGCAGCTGGTTAGGGCTGGAAAGAAACTTACTCAGAGCAAGTTACAGTAATGAAAAAAAAACCTGCAAAGGCTTAGGGCTTGGAAAACATTCTTCACAGAGTGAAACAATGAAAGAACCTGGAAAGCTAAGAGCTGGGAAGATCATTAGCAGCTAATTAGGGCTGGGGAAAAAAGCTACATTCAGAATATAAGATATACCCAAATTATCAGCCTCTTTTAGGGAAGAAAAAGATGTGTCTTATACACCAAAAATACAGTACTTTTATCAGCATTTTGCCAACATATTGGCAGTGATGATATTGAAGGGACAGATGGCTTCAGCCTTATAAGATCAACTATCAACAGCAGTAACCAGCAGTCAAGAAATATGCTACAGACTAGTATTTACTGGATAGCAATGAAGTCTTTCAAAAATTTATTCAGATACTATAATGTAGAACAGAATCATGCAGGGAATGGTATTTCCTGTGACAGTATATAAAAATTGGGACTTCAAAGAAACAGGATTGAAACAGAAGTGACTCTTTTTTATTTTAGTGGCACTGAATATTCCTGGGAATTCCATGGATAGCCAAGAAAATAAATAAATTAGTCATAGAAATAATCAGTCCAGAATTCCTATTTGAGGCACAAATCATTACCATATTTTGGACCTACTGTAAAAAAAACCTAGCTTTCCTGAGAAGTTTATGATGCTGGAGAAGGTGAAAGAAAAGAAGAAGGCAACAAATAACAAGGTGGATAGACTCAATTAGTAGCAGAAATGTGTACCCAGTTTGGGTACAGATCATCCAGAAAAAAAGCTTATATATTGATTTCTAGAAGTTGTCACCAATTTGATGGCGCATAATCAATTTATTGCTAGTTCAAGGTGAATTTCCAAGAAATAATACAAAATATTCAGTTGTGGGATTCAATTTTTTTTACTACCAGTTCTGTGGGCATGGGGTTGCTTGGTGGGTGTGGCTTGGTGGGTGTGACAGGTAAGGATACTGTAAAATCTCCATTTCCGCTCCATTCCAAGGGAAGTTTACTGCAAAATTCCCATTTCCTCCTGATCAGCTGGGAGGCAGAGAATAGATGGTGGCAGGGCCAATCAGAGGTGGTATTTACTACTCAAAATTTCCACCAGTAGTTCTCCAGAACTGGTCAGAACGTGCTGTATACCACTTCTGAAAATATTTAATTAAACTGGAATTGTTAATCTTACACTGGTGAATTCTGCTGTAAAAAGTACAAACATAACACTACTTTTATGCCTAATTCAGTTTTATGTTGTATGTTTATACTTCTGCATAACAAATCTTTGGTTTTCAAACTATACTGTCTAGCAAAAAATAGTTCTCAATTTGTGCCAAGTTTAACCACAAATTAAAAATAACTTTGCAACAGAAATATTTGGATTGGAAAACAGTTTCTTGTAAATTAGGCTTTAGTTTATGTAAACTTTAAAACACAACAATTTTTATAGTCCTTGCTATAATCAAAATAATTTAATGCTTTGATAGGATGAAAATGTGCATTGCCAAACAAATTTAGAAGCACAATCTCATATAACTGTAGTATGCTATTGTTAATTTAGTTTGAGATATTGTAAAGATATGCCCAGCTGCAAGATGCAAAACGAAGCAGTGCTCAGCTATGTAACTTGAAGCGAATGCCTAAAATATGGCGAATCATTACAAACAAATTGTTTACAGTGAAGAGTAGAAATTTTACAAGCCTTATAGATACTGAGAGATACACCCATTAGTTCTCAGGCCAGAAGAATGGCTTTCTCTCTCTTCTCCTTCTCCTCCTTCTCCTCCTTCTCCTTCCTTTCCTTCTCCTTCTTCCTCCTCCTGCTCCTCCTTCTCCTCCTCCTTTTTCCTCTTTCTTCTTCTTCCTCTTCAACTTCCTCCTTTTCCCTCTCCTCCTCCTCCTCCTCCTTATTCAGATATTCCAAGCACTCCCCACTATTAATCCCTCCTTCCCCCCCCCCCTTTAGTAATAAAGATTATAATATTTTGAAGAAATAATAATGCATGGGCCATCTAGACACCATTGAAAGCACCAAGCATCTTGATTCATGCACTGTTGCTGCCTTCAGAATACCTACAAAACAACAATATATTCTTCCTTATCTATGATAAGATTTTCTTCTTTTCATTGAATTAAATTCTCCCCACAGAAGCTAAAATTAGGCTTCAGATAATGTATTGGAAACCATCTGAATTATAGGCTCCGTGTTTCATCATGTTCATCTCCCTCTTCTCTCTAGTCATCCTGAGTCCTTTGGGATTGGGCAGCATAGAAGTCGAGCAAACAAACAAACAAACAAATGTCCACATTTACTGTACCATTAAGGCCTGATGATAACTTTTTATTTAAAATTTTCATTCAATAAGTAATTTCCGTAAAGAGGGTTACTTCCTGATCCAGCCAACTGGCTTTAAAATGACCGACAATTCCAACACATTGGACTGTAATTTTTGTGCATTTTGGCTAGTCTTTTGGGCGGAAGATGCCAACGGTATAGCATTTTATATTGGTTTTCTTTGTATATTGTGGATTTTGTTGGAAATGTAATAACACTCAAGGCACCTTCTTTCATCTATGGTGGTTGTGTCCAGAGACAAGAAAATATTGGAAAAAAATAAATAATTGGTTGTGTCAAATAACAAATACAAAAATAGAATATATGCCAGAGTTTTTTCTACTGGGTATTATGAGAGGGACTTATCCTAAAAATGTAAAATATTTAAGCTTGCATATTATAACAGCTGCAAGGATTATATTTGCACAGAACTGGAAAAATCCGCAAATACCTGAAGACAATTAAATCATCAAGAAAATATACGACTGTGCAGAGATGGACAGATTGACAATGGAGCTTAATAATCGAAAAGAATCGGACTATTACGAAACCTGGACAAAATGGTACCAATAGACAAAAAAAGAAACTTAAAAGAAGCATTGAAATAAAATATTAAGAAATTTAAAAGCAATTAAAAGACAATATCGATAGGAATGTATATATGATATAGATTCATCTGTAAATATGATCATGTACTTTAAAAAAATGGAAAAATTTAATAAATATATATTAAAATTGCGCTGAGAAAGAAAAATAAATAAATAAATAAATAAAATGACCGACAATTTTCAGAGTATAAGATTCACTTTTTCTGACCTCTAAAAGAGGGTGGAAATGTTTGTGCATCTTATACACCAAATACAACCATTTTTGGCCTGCTGAAGCCCCCCCCCCATCCCATTTTTGTGAAAAATTGGCTCATTTTTTCAAAAAAGCAGGGTACACAGAGGGTTTGAAAGGCCTGCAGAGTGCTCCAGGGCGCCAGGGAGGACAAAAACCTTTTCTCTTACTTACCATTTCAAAATCTTAGTGCGTCTCATATGGTAGTGCATCTTATAGTCCGAAAAATATGATACTTCTCAATGTCAACAATAGGGAGTAATTAGCTAAAACTATGGAATCTTTAGCAAATTCAGGTCATGTTTGCTAATTCAGAATAAGGCAAATACAATTCACCAATGTAAGACAGTATGCTATGCCTCTGCCTTCCTCCCCCCTCCCCTCTTTTTATGATCGGTTGTGCAGCCAGCCCAATATTTAGACTTGATTGGCATTTTTACCCACCCACCAGGTCTTTTAGTAGGCATGTGTTGTTGTCTGATTGTGTTAAAAGGTAATGTTGCAGCATATAGGCTTTTATAAATGATCAGACTTTTACAATTGATTTATGGTATTTTTGTCAATGCTCTGGTGGTGATTATTATTATTAATAATAAAACAGTTCAGTGCAATGATTTATTTTGTCAGATTTTCAATTTTCTAGAACTGAAAAGAATAAGTTCCTCCTTTAAAAAGTAGAAGCTCTTCCTCTGTAGAAAAGTAGTACCTGACTCAAGTATTTGGGTTTCATTTTATAGGATCCAACAGTCTGATATACTTTGTTCTCTTCCATTGTCTGCTTTTCCTTTCCTTTAAGTATATATTTTAAATGCCATCTTTCTGGAAGCTATATTGAGAAAGCACTCTTTGGCACAGTGACAGAATATCAACGTGACAAAGAGTATTATAAGAATAGTGAAAAGACATAAAAATATGAAAAGAAAGTACTGTGTGTGTATATGCACAAAGTGTGATAGTTTTGCAATATCTGCAAAATTAATGAAACATACTTATAACTTTTCTATTACTTCTCATATATTTTGTACTTCAGAGAGAGGTTAAATTATTAAGAGTTTTTATTGTTTATATAGGGATTTATATTAAGGGCTTTTTATTGGTATTAATGCTCAAATTTGACTTCTTACTGTATTGTTTTATTTTTTGAGCTGTCCTGAGTCCTGCGGGATTGTGTGGCATATAAGTCAAAATGAATGAATGAATGAATGAATGAATGAATGGATGGATGGATGGATGGATGAATGGATGGATGGATGGATGGATGGATGGATGAATGAATCTTTACAATTCCCAAGACATGTCACAATGTTTGAGCGACCGTAGTGTTTGGAAACTGAAAGTTGAAAAATTTGACATACTCTACATGTCCAATGTCTTCTTAAAAATTTTCAGAGATGGAGAATCCCAAATATAAATAGGGGGGGGGGGGAATGTTCTGTTTTTTGTGAGATTGGCAGCTATAAACATTTGATTAATAAAATAAATATCTACATTAAATTTTGGCTTGTTGCCTAAATTGTTTGTTTGTTTGTTTGTTTGTTTGTTTGTTTGTTTGTTCGTTCGTTCGTTCGTTCATTCATTCATTCATTTATTATGCCACCCTTCTCCTTAGACTCAGGGCGGCTTACAACATGTTAGCAATAGCACTTTTTAACAGACCCAGCATATTTAAATTTATTTCATGTTTGCATTTTCTATTCCCGATAAATGTCTGGGATGCTGAGTATATCAATTTATTCTAACATGTTTAGATTTCCATAGACTTAATAAGCTCATCTTCCCTCCAGAGGAGCTGTTATTCAGCTCAAGAGAAAAGCACTATGGGAAACCCATGGAGGGATTATCAAGCAAGGTTTGTCTTCTGGAAAACTGAATGGGAAAGTTCTAACCTCAGAGGAAATCTGTAAGAACATTAGAAGCTCCTGATGCTTTGCACTGGGAAACTGATTTTGTAGCATCTACTCTAAGGTCAGTTAATTTTAGCCATCCCCATATTATATGCTGACAATGAATCAATTTTACAAGTTTGTAAATGTGCACGGAGGATTAGTCAGCTCTTTTGAGTTGGCTGCAATTGTGCTTCCTCAGCAAACTCCTCTGAAATTTGCAGCTCCAATCTTCCTTCTCTATTACAACAAAACAGCAAAGGGATCAATCTGTGACCCCCATGGAACCCTTTCCTGCTGTGCAACATGAGACTGCTCATTGAGTTAGTTCTGTTTTCCTCTTCCTGGTGCCGCTGCTTCTAATTCTGGTCCAGATTCCCTGCTGCTCAAAATGCAGCATCTCCCAGGGTGGGCTGTTATTATGAATTTGCTCTAATACAGCTAAATAATTGTATGGCCTTCTGTTTCTCAACAATGCCAGACAAAGAGATCCGCTTGGATCTTTATTTTTCTGTTTGGCTTGGTTTGTGATTGCTATTTTTTTTCCTGAACTTGTAAGTCCATTCAGGGTGGGAAAAAGTGCATTTGCTGCCATCTGCTTTATCTTGGGGTTGTGAAATGCCTTGTTTAAGTTAACCAAAAAGAAGAAATAGTAGAATTCAGGATGGCGAATTCTTAAAATAGAACTAAATCTGAAGTGCAAACACATGTTCCTGTCTGTATTGATCCTCTTACTTAACTTCGGTTGACTTTTTTTCCCCCTTTAAGTGTTTTTTTTTTCTTTTCAAAGGAAATTGTGCTGGTTATTGCTTCAGTTGCCTTCAGTTAGGAGAAAGTGAGAACAGATCTGGCTGTTTCTATGGTCCACAATGAATCAGCCAATTAACAGTCCTGACTGGGATCCGAAATGCAGCAAAAATGAAACAGAAATAATAAGCCAGTGCAAAGTGTTATCAGTGCTGTTTCAGCAAAGAGATTTGAGATGGGTCTACAATCTGAGAAAGTGAGTCACAGTACTACACTAGTGGTGAGTTGCTGGTGGTTTGAATAGGTTTGCCCAAACCAGTGGCAGAAATTTGCTCCCACCTGTTGAACCAGCAGCGATGGTTCGGCAGTTGATGGCTGTCAACTGGCTGTCTGCTGATCAGTGTTCCTTGAAGGTGGCTAGCAAAGAAATCTCTACGCATGTACAATGGCTTCTGTGCATGTGCAGAGGGTCCTTTCCCTGATCTGATGTCGGCGCACACACAAGTAAAGCGATATGAACTGGTAGGGAAGGTATGTAAAACCTACCCCTGCACTCTACCTTAGAATGAAATAATGAAGTGGTATACTTTCTTATTGGAATAACTATTTTATTAGATATATAGAATTATGGTTTATTAGTTCTTTTTGCTGCAATATGAAGTATCATTTTATGTATAATTTACTTGGCTTAAAAAGATTATAAGAAAATGGCTTTTTGGAATAATGGACTTAACAGATTTGTAAGATTCAAATAAGAAGTGAATTTGATGACCAGCGATTAATGTAAAGGTTATTGTAATGTTTTAATATTAGATAGAGAAAAGCTATAATTCAAGAGGTTTTTGAATATATAAGATATGATATGTTTTTACAGTTACTTTGTGAAAGAAGGAGATATAAGAGCCTCCATTCAATGATTACAAAGTAAAAAGGAAAAAAATGTATATGTTTGACAATAAGATGGATTTTGTGTTGGAAATTATGCATTGTTTTTTAACTTTGTGTTGAAGAAAAAATTAAAAAAAATATGACAAGGAAGTGGCCCGACTGATTTGGTTAGCAGCACATGTGCAGAAATCCCTTTAAGCATCAAGAGTGTTTATTTATGGGATTTATCTGCCACCCAATTCCAAATTGGACTCTGGGCGGCTTACAGTACTAACAATAAATACCAACAATATAAATAAATAAGAACAGTAAGTACAATAAAACAGTATAAAATACAATATAATCCTAAACCCCATACTTATATTCATTCATTCAGGGTCTCAGGTCCTGGAAAAGCCAGTTCTTAATGACTTTCTGGAAGACAGGTAAGGTGGGGATAACACAAATCTCCTGGGGCAGAGCCACCACAGAGAAGGCCCTTCCCCGAGGTCCCGCCAACTGACATTGATTTGCAGATGTGACCTGGAGAAGGCCAACTCTGTGGGCCCTTATTGGTTGTAGGGAAATATGAGGTAGAAGGTGGTTTCATAGATAGTCTGGTCCTAAACCTAAAAATGCATACTATTTAGATCTGAAGCAGATCAAGGTGATTTTTGATATGATGTTGACACTTTTGTTGTATCTATCAATAAATCTTTGAAGGAAGCTGTACTTGTACAGTTTCAGAATAGAGCTGGAAGGCACCCCAGATATCTTCCAGTCCAATCCCCTGCTCAAGCAGGAGACCTTCTACCATTTCATATACCAGCAAGTGATCATCCAGTCTTTTCTTAAAAACCTCCGATGATGAAGCATCTACAATTTCTAAATGCAAGCTGTTCCAGTAGTTAATTGTTCTCCTTCATTCCATGCTGCTTCTCTCCTTGATTAGTTTCCATCCATTGATTCGTGTTTTGCCTTCTAGTGTTTTGGAGAAAAGTTGACCCACTTTTCTTTGGGGCAGCCCCTCATGTCATCCTTGGCCTTTTTTTTCTCTAGATGCCTGGCCTCAAGAAAAACTGTGTTGGGGGTAAAAGTGGTATGAAGGAGATGGTAACAAGAGTATCAATGTTTTTTTTAAAATTTACTGTTACTTATATTTATCATTGTTGCTACATTTTGTAAGATCTCCTGACGTAAGGCAAATATTTTATTGGGCCCAGAGAGTTATTATCAAGCCCAGGAAAACGTATAACTACTTTAAGGAGCTGTTTGATCCAAAGCATTCTTGTCCACCTTAATTCCAGAACAAATCATGAGAAGGTGTCAACCTGTTGCTTTGAAGGGAAGCATTGCTTTGATCACTGAATCCAAGTACCCCACAAAAATTCCACATAGTGCCAAGGTGTTCCACAAGTCATATTAAGGAGGGGAAACAAAGGCAATGAACATGATTTTTAAAAGATGAACATTCTGGCAGTTCAAAGAGATTTGATGGAAACATTTCTCTTTCAAAAGGCAGAAGAAAGAGTAAATTGCTGTGAGCCGCCCCGAGTCCGCGGAGAGGGGCGGCATACAAATCTAAATAATAAATAAAATAAATAAAATCCTTAGACAATGTAAGGTAGAGAATAAATGGCTTATTAATCTGACCTGCAGAAGAATTGGGATCTGGGCTCAAACCATCACCAGTAAGATTTCTTTGTAGCCATCCCATCACCCTAAATATTCTCCAACAGTAGTGTTCCTTGGAAGTTGAAGTGAAGGAAAGGAAGGGGAGGATAGCAGATCATAAGCTGAGTTTCTTATATTTAAAGAGGGTAGAGAATTTATTTATTTATTTTATTTATTTATTTTGTACAATACACAATGAGGGTTTTAGTGGGTATATATGTAGATTGTTCTGAATTCGGGTTTTGCCCCGTGTAATATTTTGAATGTCTATGCGACATTTTGGTGAAATCACATTCACCATCATCAGGCTGAAGTTGTAAGCTTCGTGCTGCTGTAAATATAGTTTATATAGGAAATATAGAAATATAGAAACTATATTTACAGCAGCACGAAGCTTACAACTTCAGCCTGATGATGGTGAATGTGATTTCACCAAAATGTCGCATTCCAAGCTTCGTGTTGTTGTAAAATGGAATGTTTGCAACTGTCATTTCTTCCTAGTATATAGTGTGGGGGTGGAGATTTGGTTTGAATGTAGCAAATAGATTGGGTGATTATGTTTTAGTGATCTGATTGGTTGGTGTAATCACCATTACACCAACCAATCAGATCACTAAAACATAATCACCCAATCTATTTGCTACATTCAAACCAAATCTCCACCCCCACACTATATACTAGGAAGAAATGACAGTTGCAAACATTCCATTTTACAACAACACGAAGCTTGGAACTTCAGCCTGATGATGGTGAATGTGATTTCACCGAAACGTCGCATAGACATGCAAAATATTACAAAGGGCAAAACCCGAACTCAGAACAATCTACATACATATACCCGTGAAAATTTACGAAAACATATATATATGTTCAAGTCCCAGTGGGTATGGCTAGCTGATGAGGCCAAAATAAGGCCGAAATAGATCTATACTAGTCTCCCTTAATTTTCAAATTCAGCTTAAACATGTGACACATACAGATAGAATTGTCGGCTATCAATAAAATTAACTGCCTTGGAAATGGCCCTGGGTTGGGCCGAGAGGCAAAAAAGGAGCTGTGATGTTCCTTCAATATACCAGGGTGATTCGACACAAAATGTAACCCTTCCCTGGTACAGAGCTGAAGGGATTGGATACTGTAGCCTAGAGGATAATTCTCTGCCTTACAAGGCAAAGGTTGCAGGTTCAAGTCCCAGTGGGTATGGCTAGCTGATGAGGCCAAAATAAGGCCGAAATAGATCTATCCTAGTCTCCCTTAATTTTCAAATTCAGCTTAAACATGTGACATATATATATATATATATATATATATATATATATATATATATATATATATATATACACACACACACACACACACACACACACACACACACACACACAGTGGTACCTCAAGATATGAACCCCTCGTCTTACGAACAACTCGTGATACAAACCCGGGGTTCAGAAACATTTTGCCTCTTCTTACGAACTTTTTTTGAGTTACGAACCAGTGTTCGGGAGGCTGCTGGGAAGCCCCCCGGCTGTTTTTAAAGGTGACAGCCGGGCTGGGGGACTTCCCAGCAGCCTCCCGAACCCTGAACCCGGAAGTTCGGCAAAAGTTCGGGGTTCGGGAGGCTGCTGAGAAGCTCCCCAGCCCAGCTGTCACCTTTTAAAACAGCCGCGCGACTTTCCAGGAGCCTCCGAACGCCGAACACGGAAGTTCAGGTTTGGCGTTCAGCTTCGGAAGGCTCCTGGAAAGCCGCCCGGCTGTTTTAAAAGGTGACAGCCGGGCTGGGGAGCTTCTCAGCAGCCTCCCGAACCCCGAACTTTTGCCGAACTTCCGGGTTCGGGGTTCGGGAGGCTGCTGGGAAGTCTCCCAGCCCGGCTGTCACCTTTTAAAACAGCCGGGCGGCTTCCCAGCAGCCTGGGAAGGCCGGCGGTCTCCATTGCGGAGCCCAGCCATGTGGGCTCCGTTCCCCCTCTTAGCAGCCCAGCAGGCAGCCGCCGCAGAGCCCTGCCATGTGGGCTCTGCCCCTTTCCTCACCGGCCCGACCAGCTGGCTGACGGTCTCTGTTGCGGAGCCCAGACGTGTGAGCTCCGCTCTCCTCCCCGCCGGGTCTCTGTTGCGGAGCCCAGCCACGTGGGCTTAACCCCACCCCTCTGTCCCACCCATCTCCCGTATCTAGAAGAAGCTGCCACCCGAGCACTCTTGCCCGGCGGGAGGCGAAGCATTGGGGTGGGGTGGCTGTCAGGACACCCCCCCACCCCAGCACTTTGCATCCTGCCAGCTAAGAGCAATCGGGCAGCAGCTTCTGCCGGACACGGGCAATGGGCGGGACAGAGAAGCGGGAAGAATCAGGAGGCTCCTTTGGTGGCTGGAGGCTGCCTGGCACCCGCTACAGCCAAAACAAGAAAGCCAGGCAGCCCCCAGCTGCCAAAGGAGCCTCCTGATTCTTCCCGCTTCTCTGTCCCGCCCATTGCCCGTGTCCGGCAGAAGCTGCTGCATTATTGCTCTTCGCCGGCGGGATGCAAAGTGCTGGGGTGGGGGGTGTCCTGACAGGCCCCCCACCCCAATGCTTCGCCTCCCGCTGGGCAAGAGTGCTCGGGTGGCAGCTTCTTCTAGATATGGGCGATGGGTGGGACAGAGAAGCGGGGAGAATCAGGAGGTTCCTTTGGCAGCTGGGGGCTGCCTGGCTTTGTTGTTTTGGCTGCAGCGGGTGCCAGGCAGCCTCCAGCCGCCAAAGGAACCTCCTGATTCTTCCCGCTTTTCTGTCCCGCCCATTGCCCGTGTCCGGCAGAAGCTGCTGCCCGATTGCTCTTCGCCGGCGGGATGCAAAGTGCTGGGGTGGGGGGAGGTCCTGACAGCCCCCCCACCCATATGCTTCGCCTCCCGCCGGCTAAGAGCAATCGGGCAGCAGCTTCTGCCAGACACAGGCAATGAGCGGGACAGAGAAGCGGGAAGAATCAGGAGGCTCCTTTGGCAGCTGGAGGCTGCCTGGCACCCACTGCAGCCAAAACAACAAAGCCAGGCAGCCCCCAGCTGCCAAAGGAGCCTCCTGATTCTCCCCGCTTCTCTGTCCCGCCCATTGCCTGGGTCCGGCAGAAGCTGCCTCCTGTGCCGATGTTCCCCGCCACGCCCGGCTCGGCTTCCCTGGCTGCTTGGCCGGGAGCTGGATGCTGGTGGCGGCGGAGGAAGGCAAATGCGGCTTGGAAGCTGGGAGGGGGGCAGAATATGGGAGGAGAGAGGCAGCCTCCATGCTTTTCTTTCGGCGGAGCGAGAAGCAGAGGAGGAGCTGGATGCTGGTGGTGGCGGAGGAAGGCGAATGCGGCTTGGAGGCTGGGAGGGGGGCGGAACGTCTTTGGCCACTTAGCTCCTCCGCCGAAAGAAAAGCATGGAGGCTGCCTGTCTCCTCCCATATTCCGCCCCCCTCCCAGCTTCCAAGCCGCATTCGCCTTCCTCCGCCACCACCAGCATCCAGCTCCTCCTCTGCTTCTCGCTCTGCCGAAAGAAAAGCATGGAGGCTGCCTCTCTCCTCCCATATTCCGCCCCCCTCCCAGCTTCCAGGCCGCTGCCCGGCTGTCATTTTGTAGAGAAGCGAGAAGCGGAGGAAGAGCTGGATGCTGGTGGTGGCGGAGGAAGGCGAATGCGGCTTGGAGGGGGGCGGAATATGGGAGGACCTCTTCCACGCACCCCCGCCGCCGCCAGCCTCCGCGCCGCCGCCCGGCTGTCATTTTGTAGAGAAGCGAGAAGCGGAGGAAGAGCTGGATGCTGGTGGTGGCGGAGGAAGGCGAATGCGGCTTGGAGGGGGGCGGAATACGGGAGGCAGCCTCCACGCTTTCCTTTCGGAGGAAGAGCTAAGTGGCCAGAGAAAGGGATCAATGTAAAAGCGCCGCTGGGCTGGGAACGTCTTTGGCCAATTAGCCAAAGAAAGAAGTACATGTCCATCGAAGTGATCTGCAGTTTAATTATTCTTTCTCAAAATTATGACTTACGAGACCTTTATTGGTTACAAGAATTTTCTTCATTGATTTTGGCCAGACCCCAAAATTGCTGACTTCTAAGATATTTCTCAGAATGTGTCAATTTTGAAAGGATTGTAAAAGTATGCAAAAGTGCAGTTCCACAAAGTGCAAGTAGTCCTTGACATGATCCCAATAGAGATTGGAATTTTTGTCATTAATTAATGGGATCGTTAAGTGTGTTGGGCCCAATTTTATGGACCTTTTGACATGGTCATTAAGTGACTCCAACACAGCATTTTTTGCTGTGGCTAGGTGGGGGAGGGCATGGGCCTGAATTATGGAGAGGCTCGCCTGGGTGGCTGCTGCAACAGCCATGGGAGGAGTGACCCTTCTCGCCTCTGACAGGCCTTCCCAGCTGTTGCAGCCTCAGCATAACACTCTTGCTGGCACAGGGGGGAAATGAAGCTTCTTTGCTTCCCAGCTGGAAAAACATAATTTTTTACCGGTTCTGTATGCACAATTGGTGGGAGACATGTTACTGAGAGTGTGGGCATGAGTGATGTCAAGTTGGCCATGCCTATTCAGTCACATGACCACCAAACCACACCCATGAAATAAGCAACACTCATAGAACCAGTAATTTTAAAAAATAGGACCCACCCCTGCATTTCATGTATGGATTGGATGTGCCCACTTATAAAGCTGTAACACCAGTTTTGCTCTCTTTTAAAAATTGATTTCTTCTTCCTCTTTAGAATGATAAGTTGTCACAATGTATACTCCTGTTATCTTGCAGGTACTACCCCCCCTTTTCCCACCTCATCTAAAATCTTTACTATATTATCTACCTACTAATACATATATCAAAGCACTACTTTATTCTTAAACTACTATATTTCATAGATATAAGACTATGTAAATACAAATACTGAATATAATATAAATATCTATAGATAAATGGTTGAAATGAATATACAACAATATATATATATATATATGTGTGTGTGTGTGTGTGTTATTATGTAAAAGGATTTCTTGCCTCACACCCCTCCTATTTTCTTTTTGTATTCCCATTCCCCTTTCCCATTCTTAATAAATTAATAAAGAAAAAAAATAGAAGCCATTTAATTGCTTCAATTCCAAAAAACAAAAAAGAATGATTTCTAACACCCATCTTTATCTTTAAGACATTTGGAATTTTGCCTCAACAAAACTCTATCTTACTCGGAAAGCAACAGACTCTCTCACAATCACTCATATACCCACCATTAAATCTATAATGTTCTTTTATAGTTCTAACCTCCTTCTCTTTTCTATCCCCAACTTTTAATTTCCTATTTGTGAAAATTTTCTCCGGGTTAACCAAATGAAAGAAAATCCTTCTTCTACACCTAACAAGCTCAAAATAGCAAGAAAATGGAAGCACACTATTTCTATAAAAGTTACTTTGTGATGAAGTTTCCAGAGTACAAGCAAGGAGACTGTAAATTGTATTCCTGTTTTAGCCATGAAAACCCAGCTAGGTGACTTTGGGCCAGGTACCTTTCTTCAACCCACTTCACCTGATAGAGTTAGGGTTGTGGGGGGAAATAGGAGGAGTATTTCCACCTTGAGTTGTTTGTAAAAAAATAATAAAGGTGATTGAATTTTTTTTTAAAAAAAAACAGTATAGTTTGGCACCTCTAAATCATTCTTCTTAAAAAAAGCAGCCAGCATAAAATAATTGCATATCAAGAATGTAGGAAGCCAACTTCTGTGCATTTATTCTGATTGTCAACTTGCCAACAATTCCAATGGTGCAATTGAAGGAAGAAAGGAAATGAATGAAATATTTTGTTTCTTCTTGGTTTATCTTTTATCCTGAGGTATAGTTATTTGCTACAGGTATTGGCTTCAAGGCAGAAGAGGAATATGAAAAAAGTACACAAAGGGCTCTTTAAATGAGATAATATTTGGTTGGTATAATTTCCGCTCTTTAGATTTGTAAGGGTATTCCTTGTTTCAGAAAAACCTCAGCCAGGCAATTGTCAGAACTGAGTAATGAAACCAAGCATTTTGACCTTTCATCTTTTTAGACAAAAGCAGTTGTGCTCCTGCAGAAGGAAAATGAAGCATGACAAATTCAGATGAAGTTACTTCATCAATGGGAGAAAAACAGTATGTGTTCATTATTCGCATGCTTCACACCAGGACAAATGTTGTTCTAAGTACTCATTGTCACAGCAAGACTGGTATAGCAGCACACATGAACTGTTCCATTTCAACATTAAGTGATTATTACTATGAGTTGAGGCCTCTTCAGGCTAAAAAAAAAGTAATTTCTCTCTAGGACCTCATGCAAACAAGCAGAAACCATCTGTGGAGAAAGAACAACTTTTGTTGCTGTTTTCTTTTTAATGTATTTGTTCTTTGTATAATCATCCATCTGAGTTAATTAATTAAATCAGTTTTAAAACAGAAGTTTTTCATCAAACTAGAGCAGTGATGGCGAACCTCTTTTCCCTCGGGTGCCGAAAGTGCATACGCACACACTATAATGCCTGCGTGAGCGCCTACACCCATAATTCAATGCCTGTGGAGGGAGAAAATTGCCTCCCCTGCCCATCTGGAGGCCAGAAACAGCCAATTTCCCAATTTCTGGTGGGCCCAGTACACCCATTTTTCACCCTCTCCAGGCTCCAGAGGTTTCCCTGGAGTCTGGAGAGGGCAAAAACACCCTCCTTCATCCTCCCCCTGGAGGCCCTCCGGAAGCTGAAAATGCCCTCCCAGAGCTTCTGTATGAGCCAAAAATCAGCTGGCCGGTGTGTACATGCATGCTGGCACTGAGCTAGGACAATGGCTTATGTGCCGGCAGATATGGCTCCACATGCCACTTGTGGCACCCGTGCCATAGGTTTGCCATCACTGAACTAGAGCAGTGTTTCTCAACCTTGGTCACTTGAAGATATTTGGACTTCAACTCCAAGAATTTGCTGGCTGGGGATTCTGGGAGTTGAAGTCCAGATATCTTCAAGTGACCAAGGTTGGGAAACTCTGAACTAGAGGATGGATTTGTTAAAAATAGGTAAGACAGGTCTAAAATCTAGCAGTTCCCGGCATCTGTTCTGAATTATTCCTGTTGAGGTGTGCTCTCTGCTTAGTTCAAGATTCATAGAATAACAAAATAACAGAGTTGGAAGGGATCCTGGAGATCTTCTAGTTCAATCCTATACCATTTCAGACATGATATGGGGAGCAGGAAAAGATAGTAGATTATTTTTATGCCATCCTATAGAAACTGGTAAAGATCATCTTGATTCAATACTTCGCATAAAAAGAGAAAAGGGACAGAATGCTATACTTTTCATGTAAGTACCCAAATTTATGTAATATAGAAAATTCAGCTTTTGCTCAAGTCATTTAAATCTGTCTGTCTGTCTGTCTGCCTTTCTTCCTTCCTTCCTGCCTGCCTTCCTGCCTGCCTACCTACCTCCCTACCCAAAAACCACCCACCCACCCAAACCACCCACCCACCTACCCAGAGCTGTATTGCAGGATATTTCTGCTGACTGTCGGCTCCCTGCAATTTGGCAGATTGAATCTCAATGAGCTCAAGGTTGACCCAGCTTTCCATCCTTCTGAAGTGAGTAAAATGAGGACAAGAGATTGTTGGTGGCAATATGCTGACTGTGTAAACAGCTTAGAAATGACAGTAAAAGTACCGTGAAGTGGTATATAAGTCTAAGTGCTCTTTCTATTTATTTGGATTCTCCCCCCACCTCCCACCCCAAGGCTCTCATTTTATATAATTTTCTGGATCTATATAACCAAGTCAAGTACATTTGGTTTACTTTGTATTGTGAATTGACCTATATGGCTCCGATCAATGTAGCATAGTTCTGGGTTTGTTTGTTTTTAATCTTTGCTTTTGAATGCAGGTCTTGATTTAGGGGGAAATGCATATAAAAGTTATAGATTAAACAAAAGCACACAAAATATACGGGGGGGGGGTGGAGATTAGCAATGTTTTTTTCTTCAGACCGCAATGTTGGGTTCCAGGATTTTTTGGACTGTGATCTAGACAACAGATGTTTTCTCCTACAACTGTGGCTGGATCTTCAGAGGCAATTTATGGTCAGCCACTGAAGTTGCCAGCCATATTTGCTGGAAGCTCCCTGTGAAATCCTTATCTTCATTATCATCACCAATGTATATCCTAAAAGTTAAGGTTTTGCCCTGTTTCCTTTTACATCAAAAAAAAAAAGTAGAAGAAGGAACTCCTTTTTTTCCTTCTTCGGTGCAGTACCAAATGGTTACCCAGTGCTGCTTCCAAAGCATGAAAAACTACAATAGTTCAATCTTATTCCAGCATGATCCTTCACCCAATTCCCACAGCCGACTTACCGGCCGGTGGGGTTTGCGGCGATCGGCGGGGATGGAGGCCGCCATGTTGGGGGGCGGAGTCACGGCACCCACATCGGGTGCCGTGACCATGTGGTGCGGTGCGTGGGCACCGATTGGCCGGGCGAGGAGGGCAGCCCTATAAAAGGGGGCTGCCTTGTGGCGCAGCAGTCTCGCCCGGAGCATCGTGAGGCGAGGCTGCTGCTGCCGTTCCTCCCAGCTAGCTGCGTCACAGGCCTGAAGGCCTGCTGCGCAGCCGAGCGTCGCCGGAGCGTCGGGCCTTCGAGGCCAGAAGAGCCGCGAGCGGCGGCTGGAGCCTTAGTTCGCTTCGGCGACACCCCCCACAGGGTTTGGAGGCGCATTTGAGCACGGAGGCATGGCGGGGGTGGACGTAGTCGCTTGGGGGCACGGCGGCGGGCCTCGGGGGGGCAGGCCGGAGGGCCGGGGGCCCCCCCATTGAGCCACGCCGCACCGGGAGGAAGCGGGCCCCCAAGCGGAATTGGGGTGAAGCCCCGGGGGCTCGGCAGTCCGGGAGGCAGGTAGGGTTAGGCAGCCCCAGCGGGGAGGTGAGCCCCCGGGGGCGCTCAGCGGGCCATAGGGGGGCCTCTTCAGCGGTGAGGGGTCGACGCCAGGGCCGGGCCCGGCCGGTGGCTGCGCCGGGGGGAGCGGGCGAGGCCACTGGGGCAGAGGAGGTCACTCCCAGTGGGTCTGAAACGGGTCTATCTGGGGCTGAGGCCCCCGCTGCAGGGCCTGCCAGGAGGGGGCAGAGGGATGGGGATTCCCTTTCGGTTTCCTCACATTTACTGTCTTCCTTACTTGAGAAACTTGATGAAAGGCCAAGGAAGCGGGGCAGGTCCCGGCGAGGCCGTGCCACGGGCGTGGACAATACAGAGGGGTCTCGGAGCTCGTCGGGGTCCGCGGACAGCCCGCAGAGGGCGCGCGGTACTCAGCGCGCGAAGCAGCGCAGCAGGCGGCGCAAGGCCAGGAGAGCGGTGTCCGGCTCCGAGGATGCAGACGACGACTCTTCTCACTGGGGTGAGTGCCCTGTGCCTAGGCACCGGTGGTCCCTCCCAAGAGGGCCTCGCGGCAGGCTAGGGGCTACAAAACGCACCACACAGGGGGGTCAGAGGACATGGCGCTCCCGCACAGCTGCTCAAGTTTGGAGGAGGGGGCGTAGAAGGGCAGTGGCCAGGCGGCACAAACGGAAGAGGGATACCTCGAGGGACAGTTCTGGGTCAACCACCTCGGGGTCCACCAGTACCTCTTTTGACAGCGACAATCCTTTCGCGCCGGGCCTACCGGACACTCCGCTTAGTATGCACATGTCCCAGTCCCTCAAGCGTAAAATTTGGCGGGGCGCTTATGTGGACATGTTTCAGATTTTGCTACCTGAAAAGTCTAAGAAGGAGAAGGATAAAGAGGGCAAGAAGGGGTCGGATGACCCAAAAGGCACCAAAATGGACAAGGGGATTCTGTCGTGGGCGTATGCATTTTTGGCCTACCACTCTGTGGTGGTGGAGGATGATGTCCATAAGACACATGAGCTCATCTTGTACATGAACATGATTCTGAGAGCGTATCAGGAGTTTGGGGGGGGAGGCTTGGAAGCGCTATGACGAGGACTTTCGCAGGTTCGCCGCCCACAATAGACACTGGCCGTGGGATATGCGGCATAATGATTTGTGGCTTCAGGCCACGCAGCAAGCGTCAACTCCGGCCAGTGGGCGAACACCCACAGGTCATCTGCTCTTAACAACGGGCAAGGAGGCTACTCTTCCCCGCCCGGCGGTGGGGACGGGGACCCCGGCCTCCGGCCAGCGCAGCACGGCTGGGTCGTCCTTTCGAGGCCAGCCGTACTGTTACGAGTACGGCGCCAGGGGGGCCTGTTCCAGGGCATATTGTCGTTTTCGCCACGCCTGCGCCTTGTGTAGTGGTAGACACCCGACCTCCGCTTGTTACAGGGGACGGGGAGGGGCCGGCTCCAAGGACGCCGGGACCCCCGCCAAACCCCAACCTGGGGGAGCTCAAGGTAAGGGGCCCAACCCCCGTTAGATTGGACAGGTTGCAGCATTGGCTCACCGGCTACTGCCCCAAGAAGGGTGCTGATTTCCTGCTCGCGGGGTTCTCCGTGGGCTTCAGGATCCCGTACGGGGGGCCGCGTAGGGCCTGCATGGCGGACAATTTGAGGTCAGTGGCAGGTATGGGCCACGTAGTGCGGGACAAAATTATGAAGGAGGTGTGCGAGGGCCGGGTTTTGGGCCCCTTTGCGGGGCCCCCCTGCCCTTCCTGCAGGTGTCCCCACTCGGTGTGGTGCCCAAGAGGGCCGCGGGAGAGTTCAGGCTCATACATCACCTGTCGTTCCCCCCTGGTGAATCGGTGAACGATCACATTCCTGAGGAGCTCTGCTCGGTGCGCTACACACCATTCGAGACGGCTGTCGCGATGGTCCGGGCGTGCGGAGTGGGGGCACTGATGGGGAAGTGTGATATCAAATCGGCCTTTCGGCTTTTGCCCATTCACCCGGGGGATTTCGACTTGTTGGGTTTTCAGTTCGAGGGCGGGTTCTTTGTTGATAGGGCCTTGCCAATGGGTTGTTCTATATCCTGCTCGCTGTTTGAGAAGTTCAGTTCATTTTTGGAGTGGGCACATGTTAAAAGTACGGGCTTTGCATCTGTCGTACATTATTTGGATGATTTTCTCTTCGCGGGGCCGGCGGGCGCCGTCGATTGTCAACAGGGAATGACGGGTTTCCAGGCTTTATGCGCGTATTTAGGCGTCCCTTTGGCTCACGAAAAGACCGAGGGGCCTTCGACTAGACTGAGGCATCGAGGTGGACTCCGTTGCACAAACGTGTAGGCTACCCGAGGACAAACTGACTAGACTCAAGGAAGCGGTGAGGGTTGCCCGGGCCGCAAAGAAGGTGACTCTGAGACAGGTTCAGGAGCTGGCTGGCCTGTTGAATTTTGCTTGTCGTGTGATTGCGCCGGGTAGGGCCTTTATGTTTAGACTGTACAGGGCAACGGTCGGTGTGACAAAACCGCACCACAGGATCAGGTTATCGAAGAGCGTTAGGGAGGACCTCGTGGTATGGCAAGGGTTTCTGGACGGGTACAATGGTGTGTCATTGTGGCGACAGGATATGCTGCTGAAAGCGGACTTTCAAGTGAAGTCCGATGCGGCGGGCACGACCGGTTTCGGTGTGGTGTGGCAGAACAAATGGTTTCGGGCTGACTGGCCGCAGGAGTGGCGCGGAGAGGCCATCTGTAGGGATTTGACATTTTTGGAGCTATTCCCAATTGTCGTGGCCATCGAGCTGTGGGCATCCAGTTTTGCCGGTAGGACAGTCCACTTCTGGTGTGACAATATGGCGGTAGTACACGTAGTGAATACACTCTCCTCTAGGAACGACCGGGTTATGGGTTTGGTCCGACATATGGTAACGAGATGTCTTGCCAATAATATGCTCTTCCGGGCACATCATGTTCCAGGGGTAAGAAACGGGGTGGCTGATGCTCTGTCAAGGGGGCAGTTGGCTAGGTTCCGGCTGCTTGCCCCACAGGCCGAGGAGCACCCGGAAGCAGCCCCACAGCATCTGTGGCTGATTGGAGGGCCGACGTAAGCTAGGCCATGGATTTGTCCATAGCTCCCAGCACCAGGAGAGCATACCAGCGGGCAGGTAGGGAATTTTGGGCTTTTCGTCATGATAGGAGATACGATCAGCTGTGGCCGGCCCCGGTCGAACACCTGCTCGAATTTTGCGCGCTTAACCGCCGCCGTGGGTTGTCTGCCCGGACGATTAGGGGCAAGCTGGCAGGCTTGGCCTTCGTGGCCAAGTCTCGGGGTTTTTCGGACACCACAGGGGATTTCAGGATTAGGAAGACATTGGAGGGGTGGATCAGGGAGAAAGGTCAGGCCCAGGGTGACAGCAGGCGTCCCCTAAAGCTCACCCACTTGATGGGGCTTTATGAGCTGTGGGGTCGGCTCTGCCGCTCTGAGTATGAGGCATCACTGTACCACGCGGTGGCGGTGACCTTGTTTTTCGGGGCTTTTCGGGTTAGCGAGGTTCTAGCAGCTTCCCGAGCCGATAGCTCCGGCCAGGCGTTCACCACAAGGGATATCAAGTTAGGTCGTAACTCGGTGTCCTTGAGGCTTCGACGGTCCAAGACCGACCAGAGGGGTAGAGGTGTGACGGTCCAACTTTCCCGGGCTAACAACCGGCGGGTGTGCCCGGTGGCAGCGCTGGTGGCGTATTGGGCCCACAGGGGCGAAGAGCCGGGTTTTTTGTTTTGTCATGTGTCCGGTGAACCCCTGACCAGGTACCAGTTCTGGGCTGTCACGTCCAAGGCGCTGGCAAGGTTGGGCTTGGACCCCAGACGTTACGGGACTCACTCATTCAGAATAGGTGCAGCGTCGTTGGCAGCAGTCGAAGGTTTCAGCAGGCTGGATATAAAGACAGTGGGCCGCTGGAGATCTGGGGCCTTCCGGACGTACATCCGCCCCTAGGTGAGTGGGGCGGGGCGGGGGGGTTGTGCTGGGCCGCCAGTCTGATGCTGCTCTGCTTCCTCCCTTTCTCTAGCCCGACGACTTGACTGGCGCCGCAGAATCCTGATATGTGGCCACAGCATGGTGTACTGGGCCGAGCGGAGGGCCCGTGAGACGACGCCCGGCACGAATTTGGAGATTGATCGAGCGGTGGTTCAGTGGCTAGGCCGTCGAGGCCTACGTTGGCGAGAAGTTCTTCCCCTGTTGTTCAACAGTGGGAAAGTGCGAGGGGTGCCGGGCTGTTTGGTCTTGCACGTTGGTGGGAACGATCTGGGAGCGATGACAGGTGTAGAGCTGCTGTGACACATTTGGGAGAGTTTGCAAGTGATCTGGGAGCGGTGGCCAGATACGTGTGTGTGGTGGTCCAACATCCTGCCCAGGAGGAGTTGGCGGCAGGCTAGAAGCCCTAGCGCAGTGGATAAGGCTAGGAAGAGGGTAAACAGAGCGGTTAAGAAGTGGGTGATTCAGGCTGGGGGTGGAGTGATAGACCACCCAGACATCAGGGCGTCCCTCATAGACTTGTACAGACAGGACGGTGTACACTTGACCGATAGTGGGAACGATAAATTTATAGCCGACCTGCAGAGGTGCCTGCACATATATGTGCAGGGGGGGGAGCAGGGGGAATAAATTAAAATTTCACCCCCTGCTGTGGCCGATAGGGGGCGGAAAATAAAATAAATAGCAACTGGTGAGCTCCTTTAGGGGCACCTCTACTGAGGTGAGGGGCGAGCTCCTTCTCGGATTACAGGGCTCGACCGGCCTGGGTTCGGGGAGTGAGTCGCTCCTGTGGCTCGCTTGCTGGAGTTTAACATAGACCAGTAGCGAGCCATCCCACACGCCAGGTGTGGCGTAGTAAGGGTGCAGGGGGTAGGTGTAGTTTACCAGGACCCGCACCCAGTTTCAAGGAGTTTTCGCCCCAGGGTTGCTCTGTCTGAATTGGCTACGTTATTCCGCCCCCATTTGATTTTGCACCCTGCAGGTCATGTGGGGTTAATGGTTTAAATAAGTTAATAAGTTAAGAAGTTAAGTTGTTTGAATAAAAGTGACCCCGTTATACCCACACCTTGTGTCCGACTATTACTCCGCCTGCGCCGCAATTCCCACAGCCGACTTACCGGCCGGTGGGGTTTGCGGCGATCGGCGGGGATGGAGGCCGCCATGTTGGGGGGCAGAGTCACGGCACCCACGTCGGGTGCCGTGACCATGTGGTGCGGTGCGTGGGCACCGATTGGCCGGGCGAGGAGGGCAGCCCTATAAAAGGGGGCTGCCTTGTGGCGCAGCAGTCTCGCCCGGAGCATCGTGAGGCACCCACCCACCCTCCCTCTGTTACAGGGTGCATATGATGGGTCGCCCTCCGGGGGGCCGAGTAGGAATTTTTTGCAGTCGCAGCAGAATTGGACGAGCTGCGATTGTTTTTTCGCCTACTCCACTCTGTGCGTGGGAGTGTGGTTAGGGGGTGGCCCCACCATCTAGTGCCCCCCCCCTTAGGGTCACTGGGGGGGGAGGGGTGGCCGATAGGGGGCGGAAAATAAAATAAATAGCAACTGGTGAGCTCCTTTAGGGGCACCTCTACTGAGGTGAGGGGCGAGCTCCTTCTCGGATTACAGGGCTCGACCGGCCTGGGTTCGGGGAGTGAGTCGCTCCTGTGGCTCGCTTGCTGGAGTTTAACATAGACCAGTAGCGAGCCATCCCACACGCCAGGTGTGGCGTAGTAAGGGTGCAGGGGGTAGGTGTAGTTTACCAGGACCCGCACCCAGTTTCAAGGAGTTTTCGCCCCAGGGTTGCTCTGTCTGAATTGGCTACGTTATTCCGCCCCCATTTGATTTTGCACCCTGCAGGTCATGTGGGGTTAATGGTTTAAATAAGTTAATAAGTTAAGAAGTTAAGTTGTTTGAATAAAAGTGACCCCGTTATACCCACACCTTGTGTCCGACTATTACTCCGCCTGCGCCGCAATATATGTGGGATTTATTCTCTGTCAAAGACAGGCATGAGATGAATTGGAGGGCAAAGTTCAAGAGGAAGCTACAAAAAATATGTCACATCTCTATCCCATTCTCCTCAATAGAACCAATTTGCTGCTTTACAATCTGCTCCTGATCTTTCTCGCCTTCCTCGTTCCTTAGTGGAACAGAGCAATGGGACCATGCAGACAAAGAAGCAGCTGGAATTGGGTATGAAAAAAGGAGTGGGGCATGACAAGTTGTTTGATGGTTTTGTTTTAAAATCGAATCTAGATTTTGGAGATTTTGCCCATCTCAGGAAAAATAAATAATAGTCTACCTCAATTCTGTCTACTCCAAATTTAATTCTTTTGGAATCTTTTAGTTTTTTTAAAAAAAGATTGTTAAAGCAAAGCATATGTGAGTTGCAATCTTTATTTTTTCAGATCTTCTACTGTAACGAAAGCTATGAAACTCCCAATTTGTGTTTTGTAATAGAGCACATAAAGATGAAACAAGCATGCATGCCTTTTTCTATTCTGCCTTCTAGCCCTTATGACAGTGATGGTGAACATTTTCCCCTCGGGTTCCTAAAGAGCATGCGCACATGTTATCATGCATGCACAAGTACCCACACCCAAAATTCAATGTATGTGGAGGGCAAAGACAGCTTCCCCTCCCACCCAGAGGCCCTCTGAAGGCCAGAAATGGCCTGTTTCCCAACTTCTGGTGGGCCCAGTAGGCTTGTGTTTCACTTTCCCCAGGGTCCAAAGGCTTCCCTGGAGCCTGGGGAGGGTAAAAACACCCTCCCCAATCCCCCAGGATGCTCTCTAGAAGCCAAAAATGCAATCACAGAGCCTCTGTGTGAGCCAAAAAATCAGCTGGCTGGCACACACTTATTTATTTATTTATTTGTTTGTTTGTTTGTTTGTTTTTTGTTTTTTGTTTGTTTGTTTATTTGTTTGTTTATTTATTTGATTTTTATGCTGCCCTTCTCCTTAGACTCAGGACGGCTTACAACATGTTAGCAATAGCACTTTTTAATAGGGCCTGCATATTGCCCCCACAATCCATGTCCTCATTTTACCCACCTTGGAAGGATGGAAGGCTGAGTCAACCTTGAGCCGGTGATGAGATTTGAACTGCTGACCTACAGATCTACAGTGAGCTTCGGTGGCCTGCAGTGCAGCACTCTACCTGCTGTGCCACCCTGCTCATATGCACAATGGAGCTGAGCTAGGGCAACGGCTCGCATGCCAACAGATATGGTTCCATGTGCCACCTGTGGCACCCGTGCCATAGATTCGCCATCACTGCCTTATGAATAGAGAATCATTCTCTATTCATAAGGTTTGCTCTATTCATAAGGTTTGCTCTTGGTTTGGACAAGTTCTATAGAACCGGTAGCAGGAATTTCTCCCTGTTCGCCAAACCGGGAATGATCGCTGGCTAGCTCTCTCCATGGTGCCTCAGGAAATGCCATCTTTGGCACAGTGCAGGCACCCGTGTGCAATGTGCATGGCATGGGCTGACACAGCATGGGAAGAAGCGGTGAGGTAAATTCGAACCCACTCCTGCAGGTGGGTTCAGTGAAAAATTTTAGAGTGTTTTTAAGCACATTCACAAAATACCTGCCACGGTGGCCTTACGTATTCACAAAATGACTAACAAGGTGGATGTGACCACATCAATAGCCTCATTCTCCAAATATTCTTTACCATACTCTAAAACCTGCTCTAATTCTAGCTTCCTTAGTTTTTTTTTCTAGGCAGATGGTCATTTTTCCAAACAAAACCCAACTGGTGCTAGACAACAGTTTCATGCATTTATTAAAATATCAGCTAAATGCATATGATATAAAGAAGAACTTAGAAAGTTATCTATTTATGTTGTTGTTCATTGGTATGATGGTGCTCAACGACATCCAGTAGCTGATTAAGACATATCTCGTTTTAGCATTTTGGCACTTTATCAAAGGTTACCATCATGAATCAGGCCAGCTTATGACTGAATGAAAAATAGATTTCTCTGCAACTATGAACTATGGTGGTGTGGTGGTGCAAGCTACTTCTGATGACTGCAGATTGCCAGCAGTTTGGCAGTTCAAATCCCACCAGCTAAGGGTTGACTCAGCCTTCCATCCTTCTGAGGTCAGTAAAATGAGGACCTAGATTGTTTGGGGCAATATGCTGACTCTGAAAACCACTTAGAGAGGCTGCAAAAGCACTGTAAATTGGTATCTGTCTAAGTACTATTGCTATTACTGAGCTAAAGATTTGCAGTTCTTTTCTTCCATCAATTGCCCCATCTTTTTTTGCAACAAAACTCCTTGGGGCATCATCAAAATTAGCCTCTCTTCCACCTTAAACTATCTTGCAATCTTCAACTTTTGGTCTTTCTGTTGAAAAAAAAAATGCCAGTTCTAGTGGTCTGTAATTGAACATTGTTGCTTAGTGATCTTTTTTGGAGATTGCTTTTTTTTCTTTCTCGGTTCTTGTCATCAGGTCGGTTATTGAATAAGTCATGTTTACTGATGATAATAACTTCACTTACTGTAACCCAATTATATCTCTTGAGAAAAGTATGCTCACTTACTGGTTACCTACATTTCATTTTAAAATTAAATCTACCATTGTAACTTGTTCTCACTGCTTTCAGTTCCTATTGTACATCTCTGTACTTCACCCTCCTAAATTCATGGTATACAAATTAATGAACAAAGTAACCTAAAGAAAGCCATATTTGTATGCAGGATGCATCAGCATTTTTATTCTGTAGTATTTCACTGATGGGCTTCTGCACATTAGTAGAATATTATACACACAAAAGGTGCACAGTCTCATTTATCTGGAAGACCATGTTTCTTGCTTTACAAAGGTAATGCTCTGATAGAAATCCAATCCAAGGTCAGTTTAAAGAACCGTAAAAAAGGAAAGTTGGAACCTTGGCATCAATCATCATCTGTTAGCATCAAGAAAATCTACTAGGCAAGTACAAGTTATCTAATTGGAATTTCCTTCTGGGATGAGATGCACATATTTCTATGTATTATAGCTATTACTTTATCCAGTATTGGAATACTCATAATTTATACAAATAACTGTCCTTTTGACGCTGAATTTCTTCTTTGGCTAAGCAGAAGAGCTCAGCCATCCAACACAGGCTACTTTTGTTTTTTGCTTATTTGGGCAATGTTTTATCAATGCTCATTTATGTATTTTGTTGAGTTGCACAAAGACAATACAAAATGAATAGGGACATGTTGGTTCTGCAAGTTCAGATTGTTCTGGGTGCTGTTTTGATTTGTTCCATCATTTAGAGGGAATACAGGTATTTATTTTGAAAACCATGGTACACTTTAAAGGAGAATGCTTGTAGTTCAGGTTTAAAATTAGGGTTGTCTTCTGAGATTGATTATTTTATTGCAGACATTTTACTGGGCAAACTAGATAACATCATTAGTGCTAGTAAACAGTGAGAGTGAGTAAAGTGAGAGCAAACACCACTCCCTACTAACACTGATACTCTGATGCTATTATTTTGAGTAATGAAATGTCTGGAAGAAAACAACCCAACAGAGAGACTGCTATGATTTACATCACACTACAGTTTTTGCGTGTCCCTCCAAACATCCCACCATAACACATTGATTTAGAAATGAATCTGTTCATCTGGGATATTAAAACTTGAGATGAATTTAGAAAATACTTTTATAATCCATGAATGCTAGAGGACACTTAGCAAACTTGAACAGTAGATATTAAGCAGTAAATATTAGATTAGTCAATAATAAATATAAATAAATTGCAACTGTTGATGTCTAGAAACATAATAATATGCTAATTATAACAATTATGGATGGAATAAACAAATATAAACATATAAGATCTATGACTTGCAATATTGGCTTGAGATAAATATTTGTTTGAAAATGTTGCATATTTTTTTCTTGAAAAACATCAAAAGGAAGGATGTGTGGAGATACACAATACATGGCCTTCAAAGTAGAAATGCATTTTCCTTTCAACAGATTTTTTTTAATATGGTCATAAAAATGTAGCCTTTCAAATATTAAAAAATATTAAACTCATGAAAAATTCAGCTGAACCTTCAAGGTTAAAAAAACAACAGTAAGCCAAAAAACTGTCCTAAAACATTGTTTTTTAACAGGGCTTCTAAAAAAAATTAAATATATGTCAGAGAGCAAGTAAAAATATCACCTTACACCATTTACATTTTGAAATTGCTTTCCTTTAAGGCATTCATCCAAATATACCAGCAAGGGCACTCTTTTTGAAATGGGAATCAGAGAATCTTCTTAATCATTCTAGCCTGCTTGGGAAATCAGTCCTGCAGCTCATATTTCATTAAAACACCATTTCAATGTTATTATCCAGAAACTGGGCTGAAGAAATGGAAGGAAGCAGCACCATAATTCATATTCAAAGTCTTGCTAACATCATCTTCTCTTCTTTCATTCCCACCAAATGCCTGTCCATGGAAATCTGAAAAAGGCTTCCATTTGGATACTTAGGTCAAAATTTTCTTTCCCTTAGAATCACCACTGGCTTGTTCAGATCTTCTAAACGTCCATGTAAAGAGGTAGTCTAATTATAGATGCAATCTCTGCTTTATGTCGTTTCATCCTCTATGGATGGAATGTTAGCATGAAGATCTTAAGGTCTACAATCAACCTCTCCCCTTTTCTAAGAGGTCTGTAAAAGGCATGCATAAGTGCACTTTTGTGCCTAATGTCCCTGTCATACCGTCTTATTATCCTTTCTATTACTACGTTCTACTTATGTTATGTTATGTTAATATGTACTATTATACTATACTTGCTGACAAATACCGTATATACTCGAGTATAAGCTGAGTTTTTCAGCCCCCAAAATGGGCTGAAAAACCCAATCTCGGCTTATACTCGGGTCACCACAAGAGGGCACCGAATCACCACTTGGGACGGCAGCAGGGAAAGGAGGAGGAGGAGAGCCAGAATAACCCACAGCCGCGGGGGAAGGAGGAGGAAAGGAAAGAGCTGTCCTCCTCCTCTTTCCCCTGCTGCCGTCCCAAGTGGATCTCCTTAGCAAATCTGCTTCCCCTAACAACACATGGGGCAATAAAGGGAGAGGGAGGAGGAAAGAGCCAGCAAGCTAAAGAGGGGGGGGTGGCATGAACTCTCTCCAGGCTTTAGAAGCCCCCAGCTGGAGAGAGAAGCAGATTTGTTAAAGAGATCCACTTGGTAGGGCAGCAGGGAAAGGAGGAGAAGGAGGAGGAGGAAAGCTCTTTCCTCCTCCTCCCCCACGGCTGTGGGCTATTCTGGCTCTCCTCTCCTCCTTTCCCTGCTGCCCTTAGCCAACCTGCTTCCCCTAACAACACATGGGGCAATAAAGTAAGCCAAGGAGGAGGGAGGATCAGGGGTGGGAGATCCAGCCAGCAAGCCAGCCAGCAAGTTAAAGGGGGGAGGGACGGCATTAACTCTCTCCAGGCTTCTAAAAGCTCAAGTTTAAAGACCCATGGGCTAGGGTTAAAAATGCAAGAGTCATCAAACCTGGAAAGATTAAGGCTTGTGGACTTCAACTCCTACTCCTGAAGTAATATGGCTGGGGCAGGAATTCTTGGATTTGAAGTCCACTAGTTTTAAAACTGTCAAGTTTAAAGACCTATAGGTTAGGGTTAAAAATGCAAAAGTCTTCAAACCTGGAAAGATTAAGGCTTGTGGACTTCAACTCCTACTCCTGAAGTAGCATGGCTGGTGCAGGAATTCTGGGAGTTGAAGTCCACTAGTCTTAAAACTGTCAAGTTTAAAGACCCCTGGGTTAGGTTTAGAAATAGGTTTTAGCTTGGTTGCTGATTGAGCTACTTTTTTTACTTTTTAATTTATTGTTATTACCAGATTGCTTTTGTTTACCCTCTTTTAAATTTACAGAGCTAGTTAACTGGTTTTCTTTAAAATAAATATTCTAAAACATTTAATCTACTGATGTCTCAATTAATGTAATTTTATTGGTTTCCATTTTTATAAGTTACCAGTAGCCACTGCATTTTCTAACCTCAGCTTATACTCGGGTCAATAAGTTTTCCCAGTTTTTGTGACAAAAACTGGTGCCTCGGCTTATACTCGGGTCGGCTTATACTCAAGTATATGCGGTAAATAAATAAAATAAATAAATGTTTCTGGAGATTTCCAGAACTTTGGAAATGAAGTGACTATGTTAATTGGTTTATGCAATTTTCATGACAACATTTTTTGGGGAAGTGCAGCAGCGGCAAAGGCACCCTGGTCAATCCTGCCTGGGAACCACCAGTGGGAAGAAATCCTCCAGGAAGGAGAGCAGCTCATTGGGGAAACTAGCAAGTGGGCGAAACAGCAGCAACATTGTCGCCCCAATGAGCTGCTCTCTTTCCTGGGGGATTTCTTCCCACTGGTGGCTCCTGGGCGGGACTGCTTTGGGCCACAATTCTGTGCATGTGCAGGAAATTGAAGGGTGGTTGCATATGCTCAGCCACACACTCCCCTCCACTGGAGCATTCCAGTAGGGCTGTGAATGGCTACCCTTTACTGAGCTATAGCAATAGCATTTAGATTTATATACCGCTTGATAGTGCTTTACCCCCTCTCTAAGCGGTTTACAGAGAGTAAGCATATTGCCCCAAACAATCTGGCTCCTCATTTACTGACCTTGGAAGGATGGAAGGATGAGTCAACCTTGAGCCTACAGAGATTTGAACTACCAAACATCTGGCAGTTGGTGATTAGCAGAAGAAGACTCTAACCACTGCGCCACCAAGGCTCTTTCTAGGGCTAATAGAGAATGTCTAGTTGAAACTCACTCAGCTGGCTTCATGCCTACTTTGATACCTTAAACAAGGGGTGGGATACTTCTTGGATGGGGGGAGGGGGCGCAGTGGGGTAGCGAAAATGGAACTCCATCCCAGAGCACCCACAGGGCATCCTGCATAAGCCACGCCCACAATGTGGTAGTAAAAATTTGGGTAGTCTTTCACTGCCTTAAATTCAGGGGTGGGTTCCACTTACCTTCACCACTGGTTTGCATCACATGCATATTTCCTCATGGAATTTGGCTTCCATGCATGCTTGGTAGCTGACATCAGCCTGAAATACAGCTGAGGAGCTCATCAGCTGTGCTTCAGGCAAAGGAATAAAGGTCAGCTTAATCCAGGGGGGGGCCAGGAGGCCCTTTTACAAGCAGCAGAACAGAAAAAAACCTCTTCAAACAGTAAAAAAAAAATCGCAAATAATTTTAAAAAATAGATGGCGATACTCACAGACTGGCACCAGCCAATCCAGTGCAGTGATGTCACCAGCGAGTCAGTATGGTTCTAGTGATCCAATCTGAACCAGGAGGGACCCACCCCTGCTTAAACCACTACTCATTTGGAAATGGCCTCTATAGCAGTAATCAAGCAACAGTATCATTGTAGGACATTACAGCAGGAAGTGTGACTTAGCATCTCTTAGAGATATACTATCTTTGTAAAGTCTGCACAAAAGGAGCTACAGTATTCCAAAGACTCTTTGCTAATTATGCTTCCTGAAGACTCTTATGGTAAACAATGCCTTATTCTTATATATTTCCTTAAAAAGACCAGAATATGCTATAGCACAACAAGCTACATACTACTGGTCTGTAGTTAAAATGGATTTGTTTTATTTGTTGTTCTGCATTCCTCATTAATTGAGTTGACACTCCTGTGTGTACATTAAACAATGTCAAAATACAATAAAGCAAAGTAGAAGTTGAGTGACATTTGTTGACATTTTCCAAAGAGGCAAAACAAGTTAACATTGTAGCTGAATGTTAAAAGGTCTGGGAGTTAATGTTTTTACTCATCAGTGTACCTCTGGGCAGGGTTGACTGAATGCAACCAGAAAATATATTTATATTTCCCCAACAGGAATTTTTATTAATTTAGCTTAATGTATTTTTAAAATATTAATGAAAAATAAGAATGGACCAAAGCCCTGTTATCATATTCCTATTATTTTCATAAAACATCAGCTTCAAATAGGAAGAAATAGTAAGCTTCTTGAGTTAGTTTTGCTTAAACCCAGATAAATGTTTATATATACAATGTTTTCCCTCATTTTACGTATAAAATTTGTTTACATTGATCTTTCAAATAAATCCGAACTATGGTTTAGAAATAAGGGGTCAAGGGAGAAACCTGAGAATTAAATAACATTGTTATGTCTTTTGGTAACTTTACTCTCAAGAATATAGGCATTTTTGCTAAAATGCCTTCATTGATTATTTTTTTAAATATAAGTATCTTTTTATTTTGACAAAACTCTTCAACTAATCTTGAAATTGACCTGGATGTTTTTTACCAATAGGTCAATATTACTGCAACTATTATAGGATTCATTTCAAAAAAGAGATGGTAAGACCATTTGCAGAAGATAACTGATGAGGAGGAGGAGGAGGATGACTCAATATGCTCTTGAAGAATAAGCACATGTGATCTGGATGGAACTGAACAGAATTAAACATGCTGAGATTTGGTATTAGACCTCTTGGGAAGACCTGCGACACTCACCTTGAAAGACAGTCACCGTCACTGTGGTTGTTGTCACCTAAAGGGGTGGTGGGAATTTCCAGATAGGCCTTTGGGCGAAGCATGACATCCTTCCCTCCTCCTTTCCACAGAAGATCAGCCTGTTCCACTCTCTCTATTGACTTGTAGCTTGTATGCTTGCAAATGCATATGTTGAGAGTTATTTGCAATCTGCTGTCTTGATCATATCTGTGTGCAAAGCAAAAAAAAAAAAAAATCATAGCAGGGACATACCATTACAGGATCCATAAAATTAATACACTACTGCAAGAACTCTTTAGAATGCTTGATTGGCTTTTTAAGTAAAGGTATAGTAAAGGGGCAGATTCCTGTTACCTTTTCCTACCTGTGCACTGCGTGTGCATCCCCTAGCAAGATTTTGCTTCTGCGCATGCACAAAGGGACTACAGTGTTCCCTCAGTTTTCACGGGTTCAAACTTCGCAAATAGCCTATACCACGTTTTTTCAAAAAATATTAATTAAAAAATACTTTGCGTTTTTTTTCCTATACCACGGTTTTTCCCACCCAATGACGTCATATGTCATTGCCAAAGTAATAATTTTTGCAAATAAATAACAAAAAAAAATGATTATTGTTAATAAATAATTATGTTTATAAATATCAGGATCACTAAGTGTCTTATTTAATGGTGAGTACCAGTAATAATGGTGAGTAAATGGTTGTTAAGGGAATGGGAAATGGTAATTTAGGGGTTTAAAGTGTTAAAGGATGGCTTGTGATACTGTCCATAGCCAAAAATGGTGTATTTACTTCCTCATCTCTACTTCACGGAAATTCGACTTTCGCGGGCGGTCTCGGAACGCATCCCCCACGGAAATCGAGGGAACACTGTATTTTATTTCTGCGCATGCTCAGAGAGCTAAAAAAATCACCAAAAATTAGGGGGGGAAAGATGGTGGCATGCTCAACTGGCAAAGACAGTATCGGAGCCGTCGTGTCAAAATTGTGTCAGTGGCATCCCACTACTGGAGCGGTGCACTTCTGGTATAGAGGACATAAAAGGAACACATAACCCTAACTTTGTGCTTCTTCAAGTTGTGTATAAAATGGCTTAGGCTACTTTCTCAGCTGAAGATTTTGTAATGAAGCAAATTGAATAGCTTTAAATCCAAACTTCACTAGAGCAATTGTGTGTGTGTGTGTGGTGGGGGCATTATTTAAAGATAACATAGCATGAATGCAGATTGTGACAAGGATCCGTGATCTTAGGCACTGGAAATTCTCTTTTTTTTATTAGTTTCAGGATATGATAATTTGATGGGTAATTTTTTTCCTTACTCATTGATGATGAAAATATTATCATTATGTTCCCCGTTTTATATGGGTCTAAACAAAAGGCTAATCAGAGAAGAATAGAAAACCAATAAATTATGATAGTGAAATAAGACAACAATTATATCTATGGGAAATATATTTCAAGGAATGGTTTCAAATATCAGTTGACTGATTGCTCATTTGTATGCTACATCAACTTCACATTGCAAGCACAATTGACTAAAGCCTTTTTCAGAATCTAGTGTATTTCTTTTCTTATATTAGCAAACAGGACTTCTGCCAGCTTGAACAAACCAATCATCAGTTGTTTCAGTAAAACACCGAGGCTTTGTAGATAATTATCAGCAAGCTCAAGCTGAAAAATAAATCAATTGGTATCTCCACTTCACATCAACACAAAGAGCTTGTATAGTAAAGTGAGCTGTGTAGATCTTTAAGAGGGTGCTTCATTATGATGAAACAATATCACTTGGCTGGTCTGCCTTGACTAGTATTTGCTATAGCCAGAAGAGGTAAATAACGTTTACTTGAGGAGAGTCATTTTGCTTCTATGGCATGACATTTTGTTCAGGGAAATCCAATCTGTCCTTCATAGCTCTGAGAGTAATAGCATTAGTTTGCAGAAAACCAAAGATCTTCATAGGCAGTGTCTCCCTAGGACTCATACAACTCTTCTATATAGCAACTTATTATGGTTACTTGTATATATTTCCATGCATTTCACTTTTTTATCACTTTTGGGGGACTGGCTTCCTCTTTAAAATTCACAAAGACACTATAAACCCTACACTGCAAAAACATATGGACTAGACAACTCGATCAAGGTAAATCAATAGATGCGATTTACATAGACTTTTGTAAAGCCTTTAATTCAGTAGTACACAGCAAACTAAGTGTATGTAGTATATTTCAGAAACTAAAATGTTATGGCATCTCTGGTCCCCTTCATGATTGTTGTCAAATAAGGAGTGCCCAGGGGTGAGCTGCTAGCCAGAACGCTGAATTGGGCTCGCTGCCATGGCTCGTGAGTGCTTGCAGGGCCAGTGCGATTTTGCTTCTGTGCCTGTGGAGATAGCAAAATCGTGCATGGAGCCACAGGTGCCCTTGTGTTTTGGCATGCGCAGAAGCAAAAACACCTTGCCGAAACACGGGCTCACCTGTGACTCTGTGTGCGATTTTGCTATCTCTACAGGTGCAGAAGCAAAATCGTGCTGGACCCATAAGGACTCATGAGCCATGGCGGTGAGCCCAAATTAACGTTCTGGCTGGAGTCCACCCCTGGGAGTGCCCTATCAAATCCTGCACCTGTCAACAGTGGTGCTGTAGGAGCAACATTATTCATTCTTTATATAAATCAACTTTGTGATCATATTATAAGCAACTGTGTTCTCTTCGCTGATGATGTTAAACTATTCAACTCCACCGACAATACTTCTACCCTTCAAAAAGACCAAGATTATGTATAACAATGATCTGATAACTGGCAACTTCGAATCTCAACCAAAAAATGCTCCGTATTACATATTGGAAAAAAGAATCAGAACGTAAAACAAATTTGGAGGACAAGACCTTGTAGACAACCCTCACCCTATCAAAGACCTTGGAGTACTTGTATCTAATGACCTAAGTGCCAGAGCCCATTGTAACTACATTGCCAAAAAGGTACTAAGAGTTTGTAATCTAATCTTCCATAGCTTCTTCTCTGGTAATATTACACTGCCAACCAGAACATACAAAACATTTGCTAAACCAATTATTTAATATATCTCACCTGTCTGCAACCCTCACTGCATATCAGACATTTAATACAATTGAGACAGTCCAGAAATATTTCACAAGAAGAGTCCTCCACTTGCAACAGAAATGCCCGGCCGACGGCTTAAAACCACTGGCCGAAATTACCTAGGAGCCAGGGGAGACGCTGCCGGCAGCTCCGTTGAGCTCAGGACTTCTGGGTTCCTCTGGAACCCGGAAGTTAGGCTTTTGGCAGTGCCTGCTGGGTCCTGGGGGAGGTCCTGGGTCACCCTATTTAAGGGCGATCCGGACAGGACCTCCCCCTTGCTCTGGCTCCCTCTTCAGGCGAACACCCGCCCACCCTCCACTATCAACAGTGTGTCCTAAGGAGGTCGCCTCGGGGCCGAATAGGAATTTTTTGTGGCCTCCCCTTTAGAGGAGGCTGTTTTTTCACCTATTCCACACTGACGGGGGCGGACTGGATTGGTTAGGGGGTGCGGCGCACTTAGTGGTATAGGCCTCCCTTTGGTCATTGGGGTTTGGCAGGTTAGGGGCGGAAATGGGTAATTAGAAGTGACTGCGCATGCTCCTTTTGGGCATCCTCCAAAGGGTGATGGACCGCCTCTCTCCAGGAACTAGAGGTTGGAACAACGTCGGGGATTGGAGAGAGGATGTCCATGGGAATCACCGGATCCAATTTCCCACGGGGATTGGTGGGTGAACTCCTCCCACATGACGAAGGGACATGGCTTGGATCCAGATGAAGGTGGTACCTTCACCTGGTTCAGCAAGGAGTTTTGCCCAAAGTTGCCAAGGAATTTTTCTGGTAGGAATTTCCACCCTGTTAGTTTTTGCCTCTGCAGGTCCTTAGTTTGTTCTTAATTTAAATATTTAAATTGACGTATTCAAATTTATTTAAATTTATGTTAATTCAATAAATGACCCATATTTAATCCACAACATGTCTCAGCGTCGTTACTCGGCTTCCGGGAGTAATGCCTTATTCCACCAGAGTTAAAATTCTGGTCGTAGGTAGCCTAGAGCTATGTCACCTTTGATTTGATCTAAAGGTAGTGAATAAATCATCTTCTATAATGTCTTACTTGTCAATGAATACTTCAGCTTCAGCTGCAAGAATACATGAGAACACAATAGATTTGAATTCAATGTAAACCGCTCAACACTTGACTGCAGAAAATACAGCTTCAGCAACAGAGTGACCAATGCCTGGAATGCACTACCTGACTCTGTGTTTTCTTCCACAAACCCCAAAAACTTTAATCTTAGACTGTCTACTGTTGACATCACCCCATTCCTAAGAGGTCTGTAAAAGGTGTGCATAAGTGCACCATCTTGCCTACCATCCCTGTCTTACTGCCCTCATTTATCTGTATTTACTTTGTCCATGTTTATGTACCGTATATATCAACACCTCTATTTTGTATATGTTCTGAATAAATAAATAAATAAATCACTGCAATTAAATTCAGAGAAATTCAATATTTTTATGAAACAATACTGTCACTAGACGTTGACTGTACTTAATACCAGCTCTATCATTTCATAACACATACAAAATTCATTGGTCTCTGATACAATTTATAATATTCCCATTTTATGATAACATGGAATCTGTAATGGAAATATTTGCATTTGAATAGCAGTACAGTGATCCCTCAATTATCGCGAGGGTTACATTCCAAGACCTCTCGCGATAATCGATTTTTTGCGATATAGCGGTGCAGAAGTAAAAACACCATTTTTGGCTGCCCCCGCCCCCCCCAGCGCCTCCGGCGCCCTCGCCGCTACCGCCTGCCCGCCCGCTCCTCTACCTGAGCTACCTGTTGCTGGGCAGCGCCGCATTCTGGGCGCTCGAGTCGCCCCTGGAACGCGACGTGACGGAGCGGCTCCTGAAGGAGAAATGGGAGCTCTTGGTGAACTTTCCAGTGGGAGCTGGACGAAGGGGAGCAGAGGCGGGCGAGGACAGCTGCCCGCTCCAGCGGAGAAGATGCGTGAGCTTGAGGGGCGAGCCAAGGGGGAGATGCTGGGGGAAGGGAAGCCTTAGGGCAGCGGGACAGGGGACTGCCTCCCGCCGCCTCTTCTCCTTCCCGCCCCTTCTCGCTTTGTGTGCGTGTGTGTGTGCGCGCAGGGAAAAGTTGCTTAGCCACTCCAGAGCCTCCCATTCCAGGCCTCTTAGGGGAATCGGGGCTGCTGCTGTGCCCCGCTTGGTTTGTGCTCCCGCCGGCGGCCGATGATCCCTTCCCTCTGCGCCTTCCCTACAATCAGCTGGAAATGCCGGCGGTGGATCCCAACCGGCTGCGCCCCGACATAGCCTGGCGGGCAGCGAAGAGCGACTTCCCTGCCGGCGGAGAGGAGAGCCGAGGAGGCGCACCTCCGAAAGTGGGTGAAGGCTTCCCTTCCCCCAGCATCTCCCCCTTGGCTCGCCCCTCAAGCTCACGCCTCTTCTCCACTGGAGCGGGCAGCTGTCCTCGCCCGCCTCTGCTCCCCTTTGTCCAGCTCCCACTCACCCGCCGAGCCCAGGAGCAGCCACATTGCCGCCAGCGCAACAGTCGCTCTGCAAAACTTTGGGGGGGAGGAGGGTCAGGTGGAGGCTCCCTTCCAGCCAGCCGGACCCTCACGCCCAGCCTGCCGCCTGCCTTTCTCCTTCGCTCCCTTGCGCCAAACCGAATGGCCACTGCGCCGCCCTAGCGATGTCCCGGAGCCCAGGCTGCTCCTGCCTTGCCTGAAGGTAGGAGTGGTCGCGACGGCTCATGCCTTCTCCTTGGAGCCCCTTGGCACTTTATATACTATACTGCAAAAGAGGGCGGTCAAAATAACCGTGGTATAGAAAAAAAACCGCGCACGTATTTTTAATTTATTATTTTTTGAAAAATCGCGATATAGCATTTCGCGAAGATTGAGATCGCGAAAATTGAGGGACCACTGTATAGCAGACTGAATGTTCAGTTCTGTTAGTAATGTTTTACTTTCAATGGTCAGGATTGTATTTTATTTCAGAACGATTGTCTACATATTATGTATTCATTGGGTAGCTTCTAGTAAATCCATCATTTTAAACAAGTCTTTTCATCCACAACTAGGGATGGGCGAACCGAACCCACACAATTCGGGTCCGTACTGAATTTTGCGGTGTTCGGTATGCCAAACCCGAACCCGAAATTGTTTCCAACTTCGGGCAAAGTTCAGGGTTGTATTTGGCGTTCGGACCTTTGACGTCACCGGCAGATTGCTAAGGATGCCAAGGTGATCACTTCCTGGATTCCATGGAATCCAGGAAGTGATCACCTTGGCGTTCTTAGCAACCTGCCGGTGACGTCAAAGCTCTGCCCCCAGAATTTCTTCGTGGGAGGGATTCCCCAGTTCCTTCAAAGGGAGGTCTTCACATAAAAATAAACATTGTTATTTTTACGAAAAAGAACGCCGCAGCGGCGCTGCAAGCAAAGGGCAGTCCTTTCACGTAAAAATAAACACGTTTATTTTTATGTGAAAGGACCACCCTTTGCTTGCAGCGCCGCTGCGGTGTCCTTTTTCATATTCCCTCTCCCCTGGTTGAAAATATCAGATTGGTGGGTGCCTTGACTTATAACCATCATGGTTTACAGTGGAAATTATGATGGACTCCATTATAGTTGTAAGTTGAGTTCTCGGTCTGTAATTGCTTTCAGAATATATTGGCAACCATAAAATGAAGAACTTTGGATTCCATTCTAGTTTTGCTTTTGATGATACTATTGTTTGAGGTATAGAAATGTTAGCAAGGAAAAATGCAGTAAGTCATTCATTTTTTTTTAAAAGCAGTCAATGCTATATGCAAGTGCTTATTTCTGCACTGAAGAAATGATAGACTAGGTACACTTTAGAACTCTGTGACAGTTGAACCTAGCTGTGCACACAACAGTGTATATGATGAACCTCAATATACTCTGAGGTTATCCTTGAACTACCCAGCATGATATACATGCCCAAAGCACTATTTGTCCCTGTTATCTTAGTATTAAAAAAAGAGTGGGGGAACCATCTTCCAAACTAGGGACAGGACAGAATCAACATCCTTCAAACTAGTCCAGTATCACTAGAGAAAGCAATTTATAGTCCTCTGATGTTATCAACTGCTGAACTAGGTGAAACAAACAGCACGAACAAGTTTGTACATTAGAGTCACCTTAGGTGTTTTATAAGTTATTTAAAATCCAGCTCTCCGTCCATCAAAATCCATATTTCCAGTCATAAACAAACTTCTCCTGCTTTATGATAACCTGCCTTTTCTGTCCTTGTTGATTCATATTAACACCCCTTTCCATTAGCATTAGCGTTGTTGTCAGATCATGTTATTCACTTTCTGAAAAGATTATTATTAATGCTATTCATTTATTATTGTTAAAAATTTGTTACAATCATCCACTTCAGAAAACTCCAGGTAGCTTAGAAAACCCAAATAAGCAATTAAAATAATTTGAATACATGAAACGAAAAGCCCAGGATAAAAGCAAGCAACCATAACAATAATTACGATAGGGCCTCCACAAACATGTTAACTCTAGGCCTGAGAGGGAAATGTCCATCGATATAAATGGAAACAATTAATTTCCGGGATCAGAGGCCAGTCTGTAAATTCTTAGGAAGTTCTTAAGAACTTCACATTTTCCATGTGAATTCCACCAATGGCTTCTGATTGACTGCTGTGAGAAGTGACTAGAGAAAATGTAGGTCTAAACTAGCCGGGCTGTTACATTCTAACCTGAAAAATGAGTGTATCCCCCCCCCCAATTCCCCCCAAAATAGATATCATTGCCAGCAACATCATCATCATCATTTTCTGGAGCCACAGGAATTGTTGCTAATTATATACCTTCCTTTTATTTTAAGGCATTTTCCATACTGACAGAAACATTGTCTTCACACCGGGAGCAGAAATCCCACTGTATTTGCTGACATATAACTACGCTTAGTAGGCTGATCTGAGAATAAGTTCCTGAATAATCCATTCAATAAAATGGGTTGACCTTGAGAGCAGCATGGAACATTGGTTGTATTTCCCTTTTCCTCTTCCCTGAGGGAATCAACCGAACATGAGTCCTAGCAAGAAAGTGTTCACAACAATTCAGGAAATCAGCTGAAAAGCAAACCGGATGCCTATGGGAAGCGGATGGCCTTTCTCTGTCTATCTCCCCAGAGTAGTCACAAAGTGAGGATGTATATCCTGCTGTGAGTCTATTGAATGGCATAAACAGGTTAATGCAATCTTGCACATGCATATTACACATGGGGGAAGGAGGAGACAAAGAAGAAAGAACTAAACATTTTGAAGATGGTGCCCTGCTATTAGAAGACCTGAAAAGCTTGTCAGGCAGGTGCAATGATGATCAGTCCCCATTCATATAACAGTCAGGATGTCATTTACGGAGCACCAAGTGTGCTAACAGACCAAGCTTTGTTTTTTCTGTCGGATCACCCTGGTATATTGAAGGGATTGGATACTGTAACCTAGAGGTTAATTCTCTGCCTTACAAGGCAAAGGCTGCAAGTTCAAGTCCCAGTGAGGGTATGGCTAGCTGATGAGGCCAAAACAAGGACTATCCTAGATCTATCCTAGTCTCCCTTAATTTTCAAATTCAGCATGAAGTCTTGGCATATTCGGGCTTCTTCCCGTGTAATTTCAGAGATTTCTGGTGACATTTTGATGAGGTCCCACTCGTCATCTTTAGGTTGGTGCTTTTGTCCTCATGCTAGGGCGAACACAGCGAGACCTGAGCTGCCTTCCCTCTATAAATACTGGTGGGTAGGTGTGGAGGGCTGGCTCAGCAGCTGCTGGCTGCGTTGAAACTTCCTCGTGAGTCAGTGGGGTAACATCTGGGGGCATTGATGTAATTGATGTATGTTGATTAGTTGATGTTTGTGGATTGGGGGTGAATAGTTGGAACTTGCAGACTACTTAGCTGTTTAGTAATATGTGTCTGTGGTGTAACAATTTTGGTTTGGCTGTGAATTTGTTGTCTGGTCATGTGTTTATCATGTTTGTCAGTTTGCTTTGTGTGTCAGAGAGGGCTGCAACAGTTGGGGGCACTGCTATAGTTGGGCTTCTGGGTGGTGGTTGTATTTGGTCTGTAGGGTGGGTGTGGTTTTGGGTCTGGTGGAGGTGATTGGTGGTAGTGTCCTGTGTTGTTCTGGGTCTGGTTTCAGTTTGTATGACTGGGATATGTTTGTTAATGAGGGCTGGTTTCCAGATGTCTGGTAGGCGGGAGGTATCATCCCACTTGTTCATATTGTGGGGGTGTTTTTCTATCTCAATTGCTTCCATGATTATTCTTTTGTTGCAGTGTTCAGTTTTGGAAATTAATTTAGTTCTGTCAAAATCAATTTCATGTCCTGTAGTTTTGAAGTGTTGGAAAAGGGAGGAAGTTTTTTCTTCTTTTCTTAATGCATTCTTATGTTCTGCAACACATGCATTTACTCTCCTATTAGTTTGTCCAATATATGTGGCTGGGCAGATTTTACATGCTATTTGATAAACTCCTTGGTTTTCTAGCTGGATACTGTCTTTGGGGTTTCTTAGGATGTTCAGCTATTTTTTGATCAGTGCCAACGGCTGTGTTGTGTTTGTGGAGAATTTTGCTGATTTTATCTGTGGTGCCTTTGATGTACAGCAGTGCCCCCAACTGTTGCACGCACACGAAGCAAACTGACAAACACCATAAACACATGACCAGACAACAAACTTGCAGCCAAACCAAAATTGTTACATCCCAGACACACATTACAGCTAAGTAGTCTGCAAGCTCCAACTACTCAGGATATCACCCCAAATCCACAAACATCAACTAATCAGCATACATCAATTACATCAATGACCACAGGTGTTACCCCACTGATTCACCAGGAAGTTTCAACACAGCCTACAGCTGCTGAGCCAGCACTCCACACCCACCCACCAGTATTTATAGAGGGGATGTATGTATGTATGTATGTATGTATGTATGTATGTATGTATTTTCATAGATTTTTACGGGTACAGGTATGAAGGTGTTGGCATATTTGGGTTTCTTCCCGGCGATGTTTCGATGGGGTCCCACTTGTCATCTTACATCAATGACCCCAGGTGTTACCCCACTAACTCACCAGGACATTTCAACACAGCTTGCAGCTGCTGAGCCAACACCCCATGCCCCCCCATCAGTATTTATAGAGGGAAGGCAGCTCAGGTCATGCTATGTTCACCCCCCCTCCCATGTTACTACTATATATTCAAATAGGACTGTAAACAACAATAGACCCAGTACAGATTCCTTTTACAGAAAATCTATGATTTACCAACTAGTCTCAGCTGTGGTACAATGCCAATAATCCATGGACCCTCTTGCTGTCTGTCATCCTTGGTGGAACACACCCCCCCCCCCAAATTAGGAAGCATCATGACGCATTCAGGAAAGTTGTGTCAAAAGGAAACATAGTACTGTACAGGGACAAACAATACTGTGCATACAAGATGTTGCCTAGCAAATAAATACTTATTTGTGTATGATACTAATTTTCCACTTCCATCTAAGTAGCTCAAGGCAGCATACATTTTATCCTTTTATAATAACAACACTCCAAATAAGAGGAATACTTTGTAAAGTGGAGGAAAATGGCTTTAGCATCAATGTAAGAACAATGCAGTTTCAAATCAGATGGTTTTTTTTTCCTCCCAGTGGTTTACAGAGAAATTAGATGGAACAGAATGCCTTTGGAATATATGAAATTACTTGTTGGGATAAGTGGATTGAACTTTCTACATTTTGTGGTTTATCACCAAGCATTTATCCTAGTTTCAGTTACTAGTGAATTGAGAAACTTGAGGATTTTGCTCCATTTTAAGCTTTATTGTGGACTGCTGAAATTTTTGTTCAGGCTTCCATTTAATACCAGGATGATTTTTCAATATCTACTGTAAATCAATGCCATGAAATGTATATGCATTATGGAAACAGCAGTTCTTCAAGATAGGTCAGGTTAAGAAAAATGCTCTGACAGGGAAGTGCTCCATTGTCGTAGCATAGAATACAGGATCTTGAAACCCAACATAATAAAGGTGATATTTCTGTCTGTCTGTCTGTCTGTCTGTCTGTCTGTCTCTCTCTCTCTCTCTCTCTCTCTGTCTGTCTATTGTATCTATCTATCTATCTATCTATCTATCTATCTATCTATCTATCCATCCATCCATCCATCCATCCATCCATCCATCCATCCATCCATTAATCTATCTAGTCAAAGATGTACAACATAGCAGGTATAGGTATAAACATAAACATAAGCAAAGTAAATACAGATAAATGAGGACAATAGGACAGTAGGATAGGGATGATAGGTAAATTGATATGCTTATGCACACCTCTTACAGACCTTTTAGGAATGGGATGAGGTCAGCAGTAGACAGTATAAGATTAAAGTTTTGGCGGCTTGGGGAACCACAGAGTCAGGTAGTACATTTCAGGCATTGACCACTCTGTTGCTGAAGTCATATTTTCTGCAATTGAATTTGGAGTAGTTAACATTAAGTTTGTATCTATTGTATGCTCATGTATTGTTCTGATTAAAGCTGAAGCAGTCATTGACATTTAGGACAAGATTTCAAGTCTGGTAGAATAAGGTATTTTGCTGTAAGCAGAGTTCATTGTTTACATAATTATTACTTATTTGGTACGCATATAGCCAACCATCCAGTGATGGGCTGCCAAACTTTTAACAGCACTGTGGACATGACTTGTTTTATGGTTGTGGCTTGCTGATCATTTATTTATTTGTTCAATTTCTAGGCTGCCTTTCTCCTGAGATGAGTAGGAGTGGCTTGCCAGCCATGTGACCAGGGGGTGGCTTAAAGGTCATGTGACTGGGTGGAAATGGCTTACTGAACAAGATAGGTTTTCAGATAGGTGCTTGGACTCTTTTTCAGTTGATTAAGTCACATTATTTGAATAGCCACAAAAAGGACAACTGATAGACAGTATGTATGTATGTATGTATGTATGTATGTATGTATGTATGTATGTATGTATTTATTTATTTACAGTGATCCATCGATTTTCGCGATCTCGATCTTCGCGAAACGCTATATCGCGATTTTTCCCACCCGATGACGTCACTCTCTTCCTTCCTTTCTCATCTTTCTTTCTCTCTCTCTTTCCCTATCTTGCTTCTTCCTCTCTCACACTCTCTTCCTCCCTCTCTCATCTCTTTCTTTCCTTCTCTCTCTTTCTCTATCTCTCCCCCTCTTGCCCTCGAGCGGCCGCCTAGCAGCTGATCTGCTCAGCAGCGCAGCAGCAGCAAGGAGCCGAAGATCCGGGTTTCCCCTTTCCGTGGGCAGCGGGGAAACCCGGATCTTCGGCTCCTCGCTGGTGCTGCGCTGCTGAGCAGATCAGCTGCTAGGCGGATGAAGGAACCTTCCCTGGGTCTTCCCCCGCTGCCCACAGAAAGGGGAAACCCGGATCTTCGGCTCCTCGCTGGTGCTGCGCTGCTGAGCAGATCAGCTGCTAGGCGGATGAAGGAACCTTCCCTGGGTCTTCCCCCGCTGCCCACAGAAAGGGGAAACCCGGATCTTCGGCTCCTCGCTGGTCCCCAATTCCGCCAACATCAGGCTCTCCACACGCCCTTTCGCCGTAACACGAGAGCCTTCCGAAAACTCTTTCCGAGCGCCTCAGAGCAGCACCCCCACCCCTCTTTGATTCCCTCAACCCGCCCAGCCCCTCGCTCCCCTTTTCCACACGCGCCACCAAAGAAACAGTTCATCCCGTATGGGCTTTCCCCCCCTCCTCTCGCTCGCTCGCGCTCTCCCCACATCCGCATGCGTGTGTGTGCGCGCGCGCACCCAGGCGCCTCCATCCCGGCAGGGACTGCAGCTGCGGGGCTACCCATCATCGACCCTCCTCCGGCAGCTTCCTCCCGAGCCCCCACACACATACGACGGAGAAAGCGGCCACTTCAGTCTTTTTCCCGGGGGGTCGTCGTCAAGCTCACCTCCAACCGAGAGAGGAGTCCGCGCTGCTCCGGCTGCCATGTCTCCTTCTCCCTCCTCCTCCTCTTCTTCCCTGCTCTTCCATCCTCCACCACCGAGGTCGCCAGGAAGGGAGAAGAAGAGTCAATGAACGGCGCCAGCCACCGCCTCACCCAATGCAAAGCGCGAGAGCCCAGACCCGGAGGCAACACGCTCGCTGTCCACGGTGCTTCGAGTTTCTCCTCCCGGAGGCGCGCTCGGCACTCGCTGCAGCCGAAGATCCAGGGTTCCCCTTTCCGTGGGCGGCGGGGGAAGACCCAGGGAAGGTTCCTTTGTCCGCCTAGCAGCTGATCTGCTCGGCAGTGCAGCACCAGCGAGGAGCCGAAGATCCGGGTTTTCCCGCTGCCCACGGAAAGGGGACATACGGATGGGGGGGAGAGCGCGAGCGAGTAAGAGGAGGGGGGAAGCCCAGACAGGATGAACCATTTCTTGGGTGGCGCGTGTGGAAAAGGGGAGTGAGGTGCCGGGCGGGTTGAGGGAATCAAAGAGGGGTGGGGGTGCTGCTCTGAGGCGCTCGGAAAGAGTTTTCGGAAGGCTCTCGTGTTACGGCGAAAGGGCGTGTGGAGAGCCTGATGTTGGCGGAATTGGGGACCAGCGAGGAGCCAAAGATCCGGGTTTCCCCTTTCCGTGGGCAGCGGGGAAACCCAGATCTTCGGCTCCTCGCTGGTGCTGCGCTGCAGAGCAGATCAGCTGCTAGGCGGACGAAGGAACCTTCCCTGGGTCTTCCCTCGCCGCCCACGCAAACTCCACCATCTGCGCATGCGCAGCCATGGAAAAAAGGGTGCGTATGCGCAGATGGTGTTTTTGCTTCCAGAACCCTACATTGCGAAAAATCGATTATCGCGAGGGGTCTGGGAACGGAACCCTCGCGATAATAGAGGGATCACTGTATTTATTTATTTATTTATTTATTTATTTATTCATTCATTCATTCATTCATTCATTCATTCATTTATTTATTTATTTATTTATTATGCCGCCCTTCTCCTTAGACTCAGGGCGGCTTACAACATGTTAGCAATAGCACTTTTTAAAAGAGCCAGCATATTGCCCCCACAATCCGGGTCCACATTTTACCCATTTCAGAAGGATGGAAGGCTGAATCAACCTTGAGCCGGTGATGAGATTTCAACCGCTGACCTACAGATCTACAGTCAGCTTCAGTGGCCTGCAGTACAGCACTCTACCTGCTGTACCACCCCAGCTCTTATAAGTTTAATTTGTTGAGGACCACAGTAACATTTCAAGGTTTTGTACTGAACCCACAAGGTTCAGTATGATAACACATTAGGCAAGTAGCTCAATTTTCTTTAATTGCTATAAAAGTTCAGTTCTAGATAATGATTAAAATAAATAAAGCGTCTATAGGTAAAAACATACTATTTAATTATTTATTATTTTAAAAATAATTAAGGGTCATACTATGGTACTAAAGAAGAAAGGACAATTAAAAAACCATTAAGTATTCAATAAATAGTGCATAAACTTACTACCCCCACTGAATCCCCTCTCCCCGGGGCCAGCAGCCCATTACTGCAACCATCTCAGCTTGCAACATTTAAAAGCAGTACCATAACTTTATACATACAACATTAACAACATCCAAGGAGGCAGTTCAAATCAAAGAGCTGTATGATTAGTTTTAATCCTCATACTACGGAGAAGTCCATGTCTTAAGAAACACTCTGAAGAGCCAGCAGGCTGCGACTAATCTAAATTTATGGGAAGTTTCTTTCATCGCTTGCTCCTTCCTTTTCCATTACAAAATCTCTTCTAACTATTCAGTTGTAGTTATAATTTCTGTTCAAGAAAAGTTTATAAAATGGGATAAAGGAAAGGGTAAATCCATTTCCCTAAATAAAGTGTTATTACAATGGTTTAACTCAACCCAGAGGACTTTGTTTTTGTTTCATTTTGGGGGGGTTTCAGAATTGAGAAATTAGTTTGATTCACCTCATTGCCTTTGGGACATTTTAACATTATTTAATATACTTGCTCTAAATGTTATTGCTATTCATTCTGAAATTACAAAATGATTGAAAATAAAGAGAAGTTAACTATGACTTGTAAGTCACTACTCTTTCAACAGGAAGAGGAAATATGTTGATGGAACTGACAGTAGTTATTTAGATGAAACCTGGAATACTTTAAGTCCTGTTTTCATAGGCCAATGAAGGGTCATCTTAAGTAGCATAACATTTCATGGGTTTTTAAAAGGAGGTTAATACTACCCAAAAAACACTCCCCCCCCCGGGATTGCGCTAAGGAGAATGGCTAAAAATGATGATACTTCCCAAAATGATGTACCTGTTTCAGGTATTGACAGGAGGGTCATTAGCATCCAAGTTTAGAGAGTGGGATAAAAAACTTAATTATTGGGTTGAAGAAGATAAGAGACCAAGAATAAGGAAAAAGTGGTTAATAGGGAATGAAAAAAAGGGTGGATGGAGAATTCCTTGTTTGGAGTTGTATAGGGAAGCGTTTCAAATTGAAAGATTAATGGAGCTGCAATTATTCGAAAATAAATGGGTGAAATTAGAAAAACAGATAAACGGGATGAAGAATAGAGAATTAATTTTTATAAAGTGGAATAGGAGCGACTTAGATAAATTAATAGGTCCCATGAAAGGGACTATGTAAATTTGGAAAAAAATGGCAGGGGAAAATAGGATTATATAAATCAAAACTGTCATCGCTATATGTAATAAATAAAGATAACGAAACAAATTTAAATAGGGTTATAGGAGAGTTGAAGGGAAGAGGGATCTCATTGATTTCTTTGACTATGTCACAAAGGTGTTGGATGAAGGTGGTGCCGTGGATATTGCCTACCTGGACTTCAGCAAAGCCTTTGATACGGTTCCACATAAAGAGCTGATAGATAAATTAATGAAGATTGGACTTAATCCCTGGATAGTTCAATGGATTTGCAGCTGGCTGAAGCGTAGACATCAGAGAGTTATTGTTAATGGCGAGTATTCTGAGCAGAGTCAGGTTACAAGTGGTGTGCCACAAGGATCTGTTCTGGGTCCTATTCTTTTTAATATATTTGTGAGTGACATAGGGGAAGGTTTGGTAGGGAAGGTTTGCCTATTTGCCGATGACTCTAAAGTGTGCAATAGGGTTGATATTCCTGGAGGCGTCTGTAATATGGTAAATGATTTAGCTTTACTAGATAAATGGTCTAAGCAATGGAAACTGCAGTTTAATGTTTCCAAATGTAAAATAATGCACTTGGGGAAAAGGAATCCTCAATCTGAGTATTGTATTGGCAGTTCAGTGTTGGCAAATACTTCAAAAGAAAAGGATTTAGGGGTAGTGATTTCTGACAGTCTCAAAATGGGTGAACAGTGCAGTCAGGCGGTAGGGAAAGCAAGTAGGATGCTTGGCTGCATAGCTAGAGGTATAACAAGCAGGAAGAGGGAGATTATGATCCCACTATATAGAATGCTGGTGAGACCACATTTGGAATACTGTGTTCAGTTCTGGAGACCTCACCTACAAAAAGATATTGACAAAATTGAACGGGTCCAAAGACGGGCTACAAGAATGGTGGAAGGTCTTAAGCATAAAACGTATCAGGAAAGACTTAATGAACTCAATCTGTATAGTCTGGAGGACAGAAGGAAAAGGGGGGACATGATCGAAACATTTAAATATATTAAAGGGTTAAATAAGGTCCAGGAGGGAAGTGTTTTTAATAAGAAAGTGAACACAAGAACAAGGGGACACAATCTGAAGTTAGTTGGGGGAAAGATCAAAAGCAACATGAGAAAATATTATTTTACTGAAAGAGTAGTAGATCCTTGGAACAAACTTCCAGCAGATGTGGTAGATAAATCCACAGTAACTGAATTTAAACATGCCTGGGATAAACATATATCCATCCTAAGATAAAATACAGAAAATAGTATAAGGGCAGACTAGATAGACCATGAGGTCTTTTTCTGCCGTCAGACTTCTATGTTTCTTTGTTTCTATGTTTCTATGAGGGATAATTAAGATAGAACAGTTATATGAGAAGGATGGGAAGCCAAGTAGAAATCGTATAGAATGGTGGTTGGGTAAGGGAAGATGGCTACAAACAAATGCAATATGTAAATACCTGAATGAAAGAGAGAATAAAGAAGCACTATTAATGGAGGAGATAGAGTTAGAGAAAATAATAAGAGAAAAAAGTGAGGGTACCAAGGCGCAAGCAAGTAATATATATAAGATGTTAGTGAAGTCAGACAGGGATGTGATCCAAGGATTGACTAAATGGTGGCAAAATGAGATACAAGTAGAGGCTCAAGAGACGAAAAATATAGTAGAGAATATAAGGAAAATTAAGAATATAAGAGTTAGGGAAATGAGAAGGAAAATATTGCATAAGTGGTATTACACACCCGTTCAACTCGCACACTTTTAGCAGAATGTTAAAGGTATTTGCTGGCATGGGTGCCAAGATAAAGGAGTGTTTATGCATATGTTTTGGAAATGCCCAGTAGTGCAGAATTTTTGACAAAAAGTGCAAGAGAATATTAATAGGATGTTAAATGTAAGATGGATAACTACTAAGGAAATGGCAGTATTAGTCAAAAGTAATGAGATGGGAGAATTTAGAGAAATAAAACAAGCAGCGATAGAAAGCGCTCAGGCGGTAATAGTCCTGGGTTGGAAGGATGCGCCAAAATGGACAATGCAAAATTGATACCGGTACATGGTGGACCACATTCATTTTGAGATTATGGACAAAAGGATGAATTTGGTCAATGAAACTGATTTGCGACAACTGATGGAACGATGGGACAAGGTAAGATGATACATGGCGAGTAGAATCTGAGACCAAGCTATAAGAAACAAATTGGAATCACTTAATAACATGTAAATAGCACCGGCAGACTTACCCGCTGGTGCCTTTTGCAGGAGGGTCGGGACGACACCGGACACATGGCCGCCGCCATCTTGGATCTCGGCTGAAGTCTCGCGAGATCGCGGGACTTCGGCCGAGAGTCAGGCCAGGGTGGCCTGATTGCTGACGTGGCCGGGCGGGGCTTGCCAGCCCTATAAAAGGGCGTGCAGGCCCAGGTTTGGCCTGTTCGCCCGGACCACGTCAGCAGAGCAGACACCCGCCCGCCCTCCCTATTTTGCAGTGTGCTATTATGGGTCGCCCTAGGGGGCCGAATGGGAATTTTTTGCGGCCCGGCCTTTTAGCCGGGCCGTTTTTTCGCCCATTCCACACTGGGGAGAAGGATAAGCGGTTAGGGGGTGCTTGCACCTTTTTAGTCTAATTGGCTTACCTTTGGTCATTTGGGTAGGCAGGTTAGGGGCGGAAAACTGGGTGGTGGTTTAGCAACTGCGTGTTCTCCGCTGGGCATCTTTGGGGATGATTGACAGGTTCTCTCCAAGCTTGTGTTGGAAGCGACCTGAGCAGTTGGGGGGAACCTGTCTTTGGGTCCCGCACCTTTAAGTCCCCTGTTAGGAGTTAGCCGGCGGGACCCCCCTCATGCAAGTGCATGGCAGGGTCTCAGGTGAGGGAGGGGCCCCTCACCTGGACTAGCATGGAGCTACGCCCATATGTTGCCCAGTAAGTTTATGTGACGTCATTTTCCGCCCCGGAAGCAATTGTTTGACCCTGCAGGTCCATTGTTTGGGTCATATTTAGATATGTTAATTTATGCTAATTTAGCTGAATAAATTATGCTAATTTTGTTTTTAATAAAAATGACTCAGTTTAAATCCAGCTCTTGTGTCCGTGTCATTACTCCGTCTCTTCTTCAAAAGATATTTTGCTCTTGGGTTTAAATGGTTTATACAAGAAACACCCCCGATTGGTGGTGGGGTACAAATGATTGTCTGGTAGTGGGCACAATCACTGTGCACTTGTTATATGTTGTGTGTGTGTTTTATGTTATAAAATCAATACAAAAAATGTAACACCTCCCCCCCCCCAACTATGAATACTGGATACCGCAAACAATATTAAATAAGAATTGGTTGTATTAGCCTTACTCTTGAATATTATGAGATTTGTAGAGTTCAGATTGTGTTCTAACCTGTATTGTTTGGATTGTGTGACCTGTAAAATTTGAAATCAACATACTTGTTAATGGGACTCTAGACTGATTACCCTGTGTTAAAGATACATATTCACTTTTTGACTATATCCTCTGCATTGGGAATCTCTCACAAGATCAATAATTGAGCAATTTTCAGTTATGGAGGATGGCTAAAAAAATCAGGATACAACACAGAAAGGAGGTATCTATCTCTATTTGTAGTGATAGAGTGCTGGTACTGTTCTTCAATATTTCATTTTTAAAAAACAAAATGGCAAGAATGAAATTTGGAGCAGTTTGATCATTTTAAGTCATTTTATTCACAACATCATTTTCCAACCTTTCTCCAATTTTTTCTATTTAGTAATTTTGAAATGACACTATATTTTTCATATAATGTAAGTCTAGAAAATGTAGAAATTTGTATAAATAAAACTAAAAATAAATAAATAAAATTAGGCTTACTTTTCAAGAATTCAAGCACATTTTGGTTGCATTTTAATTAAATTGGTTGCAATTGGTTGCATTTTAATTAAAACTATTTTCAGCATCAATTTTAATTAAAAATGAAAACAACATATACCTGTTATTTATAATTTTAAAAAGCAAATACATTTTTGGAATAGATGTGTTGATTGAAGAGAGTGGAAAAGCATAAAATACTCTCCTCTGTTTGAACATTGTCAACACATCTTTGATGTGGACAAGAATTTTTTTTTTCACTATCAGAGAAAGCTAAAATATTTGCATTTCATTGATATGCAAAATTGATGCTTATTCATTTTATCTTGTAATATATTTTGTTATGAATTCTTTTCATTTTTAGTCAGTAACCATTGTCATCCAATAGACCACTCTTTATCATGTATATACAAAGGTCTATGATGATGGTGCCTGTACTCATACCCCTCCATCCACGAATTCTCTCGCTCCATATTCACATATATTCCCCAAAAAATCTACCTGTGAATGCAACATTCCTATTGCAAGCAACAAGGAAAGGCAATTTAATTAGACAGATTAGCATGCTTCTTGTGCAGAAAGAAGAATGTTTGATGTATGGAGATGGAAATACTAACCGTTAAAATTACATTTAACTACAGTAAGATGTCTGATGAGGGTCCATCAAATAATTCTACAGGACGTTAGCCATTTATTTTGTATATTTTATCAAAGGGCATATCCCTTAGTCGAGGCCAAGAAATGTACTGAACATGTGAATAGCATGCAGTTGCTGGGTTAAGCTTAAACAAAAGCTAAAAGTTATTTAATTTCTATTGGTAGTGAATGAAAAATTAATTAAAAGTCAAAATGACTATATATTAATATATCTAAACATATCAATGTGTAGTATGAATTAACAAATTCTATATTATTATTATGGTTCATTGCATAGTCAACTACATATTTAGATTTACTGACACATTTTTATCCAGCTATCAAGTACTTCTCAAGGATCTGGGATGGGCTGATTTATGTTTTGATGTTACTAAAGATACAGTACTCTCACATAAGCTATTTCAAATAAACTTGCCTTTAGCACTTGACTGATGGTGTTTTTGTCAATGCCAATGATGTTCAAGTGGTGCTCAATATGGTTTGGGATTACGCCCAAGGTACCTATTACTATTGATATTTTTTGACATATTTTACTTTTATTTCAAAGTCTTTGGGTTTGGGGATTATTATTATCATTAATTTTTTCAATTGAATAGAGTTACATGTTTCATATTAATTATGTGGTCTATATCACATTATTTAATTATATGAAACATAGAGTTATTTATTTGTTATGTTACACAGAGTGTGTTCAAGCCACATTTAGTCTATACTTCTTAGCTTGTCATTCTTTGTGAAAACTTCACATTTCATTAATGAAGCTTCCTTTCCATTGTTAATGGTAGAGTAAATATATTGTTAACTTTTATTTTAAGGGGATATAATTATCGGAGGGGTCATGAAAGGAAAGATTTAGCCTTCTTGCCCACTGATAGGCACTAATAAAAGGTTTAGTTTTTTTAAAAAAAGAAAATATTACTCTATTTTTAAAATTGCTTCATAAATGAGATGAAACTCATTTGAGACTAACAAAAAAAATTGGAAAGAAAAGAAAGCTGTCAGATCCCTCCGTAGGTCTTGGACCCTCTCAATGTAAGATTAAGGCAAATGTTACATTTTCTGTTTCTAATTTCCTCTATTTTTGAGTGTTCAGCATTGCTTATGCTAGCTGTCAGTCTCAGCTAAAAAGTAATGTATCAGATAGTGTTCTGTGCAATCAAAGGATTATGTTTGACTCTTGTCAATTCATTTCTGAAGAAGACATTGGGGACCTGCGGATTTTAAACACTTGATTAAAATGGATAAATTTAACTCGGCTTTTTGTCTCTTTTCTTGCATTATTGTTTTCTTGTTTTTAATATCAATTATAGAGCTAGTTCTATCTTTTCCACACACCCTTCTTACAAAAGAAATTTACCATCTTGCAATGCACTAGTGCAGAACATGTGTAAATACACAACCATTTTAGAGAGTGTTTAATAACATTTTAGTGCCAGAAATGGGTGGATCCCTCCTGCTCATAAGGAAGCAAATTCAAATAATCTCACTTTTGTAATTATTATAGTCAAAATGCTGGTTATAATGCTCCTTCCTTCCTTCCTTCCTTCCTTCTTTCCTTCCTTCTTTCCTTCCTTCCTTCCTTCCCTCCCTTCCTCTTTCCTTCCTTCCTTCCTTCCCTCCCTTCCTCTTTCCTTCCTTCCTTCCTCCCTTCCTTCCTCCCTTCCTCTTTCTTTCCTTCCTTCCTTCCTTCGCCATGAAGGAGGTTTATTAACTTCTAAGCAGGGCAGATCGCATCTTCTACATCTGGTCGTCATGAACCATTTGGCTCAGGTATAATTTAAATAGATTCAGAGTGGGCGACTATATCTGTCAACTGCAATGTGCAAAAGCTCACTCTAGATTCAAAGCAGAATAAATGTGCAGCTCTTCTAACAAAAGAATACTTGAACAGAAAGACGATTACCTGCCAAGCACAGGAAAAGGAAACAAAGATGAGGAAGCAAAGGTCATGTGGAAAATATGATACAAAAAGATATTAAGAAGCACCTCCTTTTTCTTTCTAGCTACTTCCCCTCCTTAGTCATTTTGTCACTGTGGAGTGATAAAGAGTTTAAAAAATTTCTATTGTCAACCAATTCCGTCCCAATGTTTTATTAGAGAAAAATGTGGGAGGAGACTGTACCAATCAGGAAGATGACAGTATTTCTCTCCACAGTTATGGAATGTTATTTACTATTTGAGAGAAGAGAAATAATACTGTGGCCCTTCTGTCAGATCAGAAACATAAGCTTTATATTTCTTCCTTGGATATAAACATGAAGCAATGTTGAAAATCACATCAATTATTTCTCTTTGAGATATTTTAAGAGTTTGATTCCCATTGGACCTTTTGTCAACACAGTTAGAGCTGTCTTTGCCATGCAAATTATCTTAACAATTTTTAAATTGCATAAAAGGAGTGATAATGCTTCCATTAACTGGAAGACTAAATCAATCATGCAGATAGAGGTCTAAACAGTAACTGTTTAAAAGCTTTCTACCCGGCATCTGCTACAAGATGGAAAGGGGAAGGTTAGTAGGTTTGGATTTTTAAGAATTTTCTGTGACTTCTGTGGCAATGTCATTCCTTCACGTAACTGATTGTCCATGATGCTCAAATCCCAAAGAAGAAACTGATTTCTGAACCTCATCACTGGTTCTGAGAAAGAAACAAGGATTTGATGAAGGAAACTGGTATGAAGAAACAACTGTGGATACCACAGTAAAGGAAATAGTTAATCTATTGTCTATATCATTGAATGAGGGACTGTGTTTTTCTATGGGGAATATGATGTGTGACCAAAGATAGTAAAGTACAAGAAGAAATTAATCTTAATAGACGAGAGATGTATTACTGCTTTGGTACACACATGTATGCCAGAAACAGAATGGTAGAGATTGTTGCAAGATAATATGACTTTCAACATCCTAACATTTATGGCTATATCTACACCCAGTTAGTAAAAAAAGCATTTATTCTTGTCATCTATTTATGATCCTTCCTGTAGCTCTGAATTCTCAAGCAGAAGCAATCGATTTATGTTTTTTTTTAATTGGGCAAGGTGTACCAAATATTTGGATACTTTATATAGTTTTATTCACACAAGTATTGTTGTTGTTGTTGTTGTTATTGTTATTATTATTAGTAGAAATAGTAGTACAGTGTTCCCTCGACTTTTGCAGGGGATGCATTCCAAGACTGCCCGCGAAAGTCGAATTTCCGCGAAGTAGAGATGCAGAAGTAAATACACTATTTTTGGCTATGAACAGTATCACAAGCGTTCCCTTAACACTTTTATGGCAGATGTTAACCCTAAATTACAATTTCCAATTCCCTTAGCAACCATTTAGATTATTACTCACCATGTTTATTTATTAAAGTTTATTTAAAAAAATATTTATTAAAGGCAGACGAAAGTTTGGCGATGACATATGATGTCATCGGGCAGGAAAAACCGTGATATAGGGGGGAAAACCTCAAAGTATTTTTTAATTAATATTTTTGAAAAACTGTGGTATAGACTTTTCACAAAGTTCGAACCCGCAAAAATCGAGGGAACACTGTAGTAGTAAAATAATAATAAGCATGATATCCCTATTCTTTCTTAGCTCAGTAGCCGTATTACTTTCTAATGTGGGTAGTTCATCCTTATTCACCAAGCTGATAGATGGTTTGGCACATGACCAAGGTGTTGTTGCTTCTGTCCTACCTCCTTTGATACAAGAGATAAAAATAATTTTCATATTAACAAAAATTAAAAGAACTGAATCCCAAGGCAAGCTGGCCACAGCAAGTTGTCCTACAATGAGTTGGCTGCAGTGAATATGCCATGGCAAGTTGGCCCTGGTGAGTTATCTCATTCCAATCTCAAACAGCCTTTTCGAACCTCATGACCTCCTTTCCCCCATTTCCCATTCAGAATTGGCAGAACTGATTAGAAAATTCTATAAATAAACCGAGAGGATACTAAATTGGGAATCACTAATATAGAATGTATTTACTGACTTATTATATTTGTGTTCTTCACATCTTGACTAGAAGTGACTATAATAATTACAGGAGGGTGAAAAAACATTTGTGGGTTCTACAGTCACAGAATGTACAATGGAACTTGAAGCAAGAAAATAATATATTAGACATACAATAAGGATATTTTGGTATAGTATAGACAGAGTATTCTGAATGGAGTGAAAGTGGTGTTAACACCCTCCCACTCATTCTGTGTTTTTGTCTGTGTGTGTCATACTTATATAGGACAAGTAGAAGGCCATCAATCACAGCAACCAGTGTGTATCCTTGGACTGTCATTCCAAAGTTGGAATAAAACTATCTCCTCCTACAACACCATCAAACTATTTCATCCTTGTGTGAAGGGTATGCATCCCTGGTTTTTTTTTTAATAGAAAAAAATATCTTAATTATAAATCCAGTGTATTGGTTTTCTATAGAAGAGCTAGGGATATTGGGATATTATGCAGAAGCATATCATTTCCTGAGGTGGATTGTTGAATTTTATCATTGGATTCTGATGGCTGAGCTGAGGAGTAGTAGCAAACTACCAATGGCATGGTATTGGATTACTTGGTATTTTCCTTTTTAGGGAGCATATGCAGTAATGGACAGCCCAATTTTTTTACTGCCACAGTGTGGGTGTGGCTTATTTTGTGGCCATGGCTTAATGGTCATGTGACTGGGTAGGAGAGGCTTGCCAGCTATGTGATCAGGTGGGAGTGGCTTGAACGATCATCATCATTCAAGTGAACTGTTAGGTCCTCATCTTACAACCTTACCAGTGTCACTCGCTGGTGTGACAATTTGCTTTGCGTTTCCCACGCTCTCCTTCCTGGGTCACCCACCCGCCTCAGGCTGGGTAGCTAGGTGAATGGGTGCTGCCAGAAGCATAAATGTTGCCAGCACCGCTTCCACCCATTCCTTCTGCTTGCACCTCAGGTGGGGGGTGGCCGCGTGAGGCCGGAGGGGAGCCAAGCAGGAGAGATGGAAGCTTGTCCAAGTCCAGGAAGGAGGAAAGGGGGAAAAAGCTAGGAGTGGAGATGCAGCAACAGCAGGGAAAAAGAGGAGAGCTGTGATGAGACCAGTAATCCAGGAAGCGACAGCCACCAATCAGCTGGAGCTGCGCACGCAACTTCATTTCTGCTGGTGGAGCTGCGTTCCACCCCGTCCTGCCTGCTGCCCACCCCTGAGCATATGCCTTCTTTAAAGCAAAGCAAAACTAGAATGGAGAAGGAAATCATTTATTACCACAAAAAGCCCCATTGGAATATTTAAGTCCTTCCTTCAGAACAAGAGAAAAGAAAATATCCCACTGTACAGTGATCTAGCTGTAGGAACTATGTTGCACAAAGGACAAGCAACAATCATCAACATAATTTATGTTCTGGAGACCTCACCTACAAAAAGATATTGACAAAATTGAATGGGTCCAAAGATGGGCTACAAGAATAGTGGAAGGTCTTAAGCATAAAACGTATCAGGAAAGACTTAATGAACTCAATCTGTATAGTCTGGAGGACAGAAGGAAAAGGGGGGACATTATCAAAACATTTAAATATGTTAAAGGGTTAAATAAGGTTCAGGACGGAAGTGTTTTTAATAGGAAAGTGAACACAAGAACAAGGGGATACAATCTGAAGTTAGTTGGGGGAAAGATCAAAAGCAACGTGAGAAAATATTATTTCACTGAAAGAGTAGTAGATCCTTGGAACAAACTTCCAGCAGACGTGGTTGGTAAATCCACAGTAACTGAATTTAAACATGCCTGGGATAAACATATTTCCATCCTAAGATAAAATACAGGAAATAGTATAAGGACATACTAGATGGACCATGAGGTCTTTTTCTGCCGTCAGTCTTCTATGTTTCTATGTTTCTATGTTTATAATTTATATTATAATTGGAGAATGATGGGATTTACATCCCCAGCAGGCATTCTTGCATTCTCTTGGCTGCCCATTCGAGTTGTTGTCCAACCAGAAGTAAACTTTGAAATGGTACAAAATGCCAAAATCGCAGAGCTGGCAGAAGCAGTGCAAAATGTACTCAGTGGAAAAAGTGATGAATCTGGATTTGAAACTCCTTTGAGCTTTCCCAATGAAATTGCCACCTGCTGCTAAGTGTGTTATTTATAATTCTAATCATATAGGTGCAACTGCTGAGTTGTGGAAATTAGCATATCTACAGCATTATTTCTATATTTTAAAAATAAAGTAAAGGTAAAGGTTCCCCTTGTATCCAATAATCCCTCCGTGGATTATTGGACACTTTCAAGTAGCATAAGAATCACAATAGTCGTTCCCGACTCTAGGGGCCCCTGCTCATCTCTGTTTCTAAGCCAAAGAGCCAGTGCTGATGTCTGATGACAATTCTGTGGTCATGTGGCTGGCATGACTAAACATCAAAGGCACATGGAACATTGCTACCTTCCCACCTAGCTGGTCCCTATTTTTCTACTTGTATTTTTACATGCTTTCGAACTGCTTGGTTGGCAGAAGTTGGGGTAAGTAATGAGAACTCATTCCGTTATGCAGCGCTAGGGATTCGAACTGCTGAACTTACGACTTTTCTGATCGACAAGCTCAGCATCGTAGCCACTGAGCCACCGCGTGGTTTAAAATTTTAAAAGTTTAATTCTAAAAAGTGTTTTAAAATTTAAAAGTTGCATTTTAAAATACAGCTGTAATAAACAGAGCCTTGCTAGATTTAGTTCAAAGGCTTGGAGGACCAGTGTTTTATTCAGTTCCACAGGTGACCTGATGAATATTTATTAATTGGATTTGTATGCCGCCCCGCTCCGTGGATTATTGGACACTTTCAAGTAGCATAAGAATCACAATATTTGTGTTCCTTGGAGGCATTTAAAAAACCATCACTTATAGAAAAATCTAACTTGATGGACTGAATGAATCTTCCTTTAAAACCATGTGGTCATTTCATACTGGTCTTTTCAGTCTTGAATTCCTCAATTTAACTTTGTATTGTGCAAAAGATATCCCAAATCTCCTAAAATTAATATTAAATGATTTGTCCCTGAGTTGTAATATAACTTTGTGAAAAGGGGACAAAAAACTTCAACCTCACGCTTTTTCAACATCATGCACTTTAAGCTAAAAAGATTCAATGATTTTGCTTGCATTTATAAGTGAGCTGATTTAATTTTCCTGTAATCATTTTCGGAACCTTTTCTAGCTCCATCAATTCCTTTTTCCATTGCATATCAGGGTTAAGCTAATTGGCACAGATTAGCATACCTTAACTGATCTTGAAAAGCTAAACAGGATCAAGCCTGATCAGCATTTAGATGGAAGACTAGCAAGAAGTATCAGGGCTCTGGGCTCAACTGGACCATACAACTAAATAAATAAATAAATAAATAACATCTCAGAATTAAGCAAAGACATAAAATTCCTTTTCCATTGCCAACAAAGTGATATGTCCAAGGCACAGAACAAGTCTCTACTAAGTTGCATCTGTATAGATTTTTCTCCTTTACATTGTTACCGCATCATTTATTTTGCTCCAGCACATTTTGCAAAAATCAGAGATGAATACATCTCATTCAGAACAAACAAACAAACACCCTGAAGTAGATGGAGTAGAGTATTTAGAAACATGAAACATAGAAGATTTACGGCAGAAAAAGTCCTCATGGTCCATCTAGTCTGCCCGTATACTATTTCCTGTATTTTATCTTAGGATGGAAATATGTTTATCCCAGGCATGTTTAAATTCAGTTACTGTGGATTTCTCAACCACGTCTGCTGGGAGTTTGTTCCAAGCATCTACTACTCTTTCAGTAAAATAATATTTTCTCACGTTACTTCTAATCTTTTCCCCAACTAACCTCAGATTGTGCCCCCTTGTTCTTGTGTTCACTTTCCTATTAAAAACACTTCTCTCCTGAACCTTATTTAACCCTTTAACATATTTAAATGTTTCGATCATGTCTCCCATTTCCCTTCTGTCCTTCAGACTAACAGATTGAGTTCATTAAGTCTTTCCTGATAAGTTTTATGCTTAAGACCTTCCACCATTTTTGTAGCCCGTCTTTGAACCCATTCAATTTTATCAATATCTTTTTGTAGGTGAGGTCTCCAGAACTGTATTCCAAATGTGGTCTCACTAGCGCTCTACACAGCGGGATCACAATCTCCCTCTTCCTGCTTGTTATACCTCTAATTTGCACTAATGAGACTGATAACTTGAGATTCAGGCCTAGTTCTGGCAGATACTTTAAAATTATGGCCAAAGACACATGTGGAGTTCTTAATCAACTTTTGATATGGATCAACTCTGGCACACAGATTTATTGGACAACTTACTACCAAACATGAACTCTTCCTTGCTTTCTGAAAGATTTCAGACAGTTGCCCAGAAAAAAAAACCCTGCATGTATTTAAGTAATTTTCAATAATACATCTCAGGGAAGAGCTGTGGTGGCTTGCTCCCGGTTCGGACTGGTTCTTAGAATCAGTAGTGACAGCAGTGGGAGGCTCTGCCTATCTGCCCATATGCCTTCTGTGCATGTCTAGAAGTGTTGTGAGCATGCGCAAACACACATGCAAACCAGTGGCAAAATTATTCACAACCCACCATTGTCAAGGAGGCTTTCTGTTTATAAGTGATATAAGGTCTAGAAAGCTTAGAACTACGTCGCCTAAAGCACGATCTAAGTATTGCCCACAAGATCATATGCTGCTACATTCTACCTGTCAATGACTACTTCAGCTTCAAGCGCAACAACACAAGAGCATGCAACAGATTCAAACTTAATATTAACCGCTCCAAACTTGACTGTAAAAAATATGACTTCAGCAACCGAGTTGTCGAAGCGTGGAACTCATTACCTGACTCAGTAGTGTCAACCCCTAACCCCCAACATTTTTCCCTTAGACTATCCACGAATGACCTCTCCAGGTTCCTTAGAGGTCAGTAAGGGGCGTGCATAAGTGCACCAGTGAGCCTTCCGTCCCTTGTCCAATTGTCTCTCCTTATCTGATTTATCTTTTCTTCCTTTCAAATATGTTCACCTATACTTTTATATCTTTTCTTCTATTCTTCTCTTTATTTATATTATTACATATCTATTCTCTTCAATGTGTATTATGTATTGGACAAAATAAATAAATAAAATAAAAATAAATAAAATAAGGCAATAATAAAAAATATCAAGAAAATAAACGATGTGGCAGTTTCTATAGACTTAAACATTCTTATGTAAGCAGAGACTTTAATGGATTTCTTTTTATCTGTTAATATTTTTCCCCTACAGCAATGACGTCTTTGAGAAATAGGAGGGTCACTGCCACTGCAATGTTAAATGTGTATAAATGACAGAAGGAGGGTGCTACAATCTCTGATATCTATTTATAAGACTTCTCTTCTCGTTTCCTTTTCCCCTCTGGCTTTTAAACATACAGGGAATTATATTATGAGAAAGAGGTTGAGAATTTGGATAAAGACTTTCTGATCAGCCTTAGACAGAATCCATAAACAGCTGCTAGAAATGTGTAAAGCAAGACAGAGTCTGCCTGCAATTCTCCTCTGTGGCAACTATTTAATGTTTCCTTTCTCAGGGATTCCGCTGCTGATATTACAGTTTACAAAAGAGAGAGAGTTAGCCCAAAGATACAAATATATGTTTCTCTTAGAAGATTGGTTCTCTTGTGTCTCATCAACCATGAGGCATTAAGTTTATTATTCCCTGATGCTTATTCCCTCCTGCTGTAGCCCACTGCTGTGGCCTAGAGGTGGAGCTCTTGCCTCACAGTCAGGAGATTGTGAGTTCAATCCTAGGTAGAGGGAGATGAGGACCCAGATTGTTGAGCACAATATGCTTACCCTCTGTAAACTGCTTAGAGAGGGTTGTAAAGCACTATGAAGCGGTATATAAATCTAAATGCTATTGCTATGTAGGGTATCCTGCTTGAGCAGGGGTTGGACTACTCAAGATCATATGCTGCAATGTCCTACCAGTCAATGACTACTTCAGCTTCAATCACAACAACACAAGAGCACGCAACAGATTCAAACTTAATACGAACCGCTCCAAACTTTACTGTAAAAAATATGATTTCAACAATCGAGTTATCAAAGCATGGAACTCATTACCGAACTCAATTGTGTCAACCCCTAACCCCCAACATTTCTCCCTTAGACTCTCCACGATTGACCTCTCCAGGTTCCTAAGAGGCCAGTAAGGGGCATACATAAGTGCACTGGTGTGCCTTTCATCCCCTGTCCAATTGTCTTTCCTTTCTTTCACCTATCATATATATTCTCTTCCTTTCATATATCCTCTCCTCTAAGTTCACTTTCACCCTTATATATATTACCACATGTCTATTTTCTTCCTATGTATTTGTGTATTGGACAAATGAATAAATAAATAAATAAATGAATAGATGATCTGTAAGGTCCCTTCCAATTCTGTTAATATGTCAGAAGTTCCCACAGAACTTTATCTTTGTACAGACTCCCAGGAAGAAAGGGTTGGTTGACTTTTATGGCATATTCCGTGAAAAGGATATCATTTCTTCATGATCAATCAGTAGGAGTAAATCTGTTCTTCCTCCACTAGCCCACATGATTAAAGCTCTTGTTTGTAAATGAGGTCATCCAACTGCTTAATCAATGCATAAATTCAAGCCATTGTTAACTTCATTAAAAAAATATCAAGATGACTTGGACTCTAGATATCTTCATGTACCAACAATGCTACAAATATGTTTCTACAAAATATTATATATATCATTTCTGTCTATCAAAATATTTCATTCATGGTACACAACATAAGAAGGAAGGTCTGGTTTTCCCATTTCTATTCTGCTGCCATTATGTATATAAAAAGGTTAAAGATGAAACAAGCAAGGGACACACCCATTTGTATTGTCCATTTTCAGCAGTTTCCTTTTGATTTAGACCAATATATGATTGTCTTTTGGCCAAAACATGAGCCAATTATGGTTTACATATTTTGGTCAGAAACAGGCATTTACATCTGGTTTCTGGGGGGAAAAACAACATCCATTAAAGATAATAGATTTGCTTAACAATCATGGTATTTGATTTATGATTGCTGCATTCACTTTTTGACCACCATCTTTGCTTAAAAATTGCCATTAAAAATGACAAAATCTGGCCAGTCGCATAATGACCTGCTTAATAACCTACAGCTGTAATTCCAGGCTCAGTTATGTAAATCAAGGGCTACTTATAAACACATGCAGGAAATGAACAATAATTTTAATATTCATAAAATTCATAAAGGGAATGATGTTGAATAAAACAAATGTCAGTATGTCTCTATTCAAAAGGCATTAGACACAATATTGTGAATCTTCTGATGATTTCATCAGGGAACTATTACTACATTCATTACCAAAAAACTATAAATATATACCGGTAATTCAAATGATCAAACTTCATAATGACTTTTTCTTGAAAACTTAATTGCCAAACTGGAGGCATATCACTATGACATGAATGACCTAACTGAAGGGAATTATCAAAACAAGATAAAATGGTGAAATTGAGCTGATTACTGTATCAAAAAAGGACTTTTTAAGGAGAATGAAGAGCTAAATTCCAGAGAAATAATGAGATCAGACATCCTAAAGGAAAAGTCAAGCCTGTACTGAAAGTCAACATAATAATAGTTGGTGATCAATACTGATAGACTGGGAGAGGTGAATATCAAGAGCGGAATCTTTCAAGGAGATTAACTATCACCATTGTTTGTCATTGCATTAATTCCCCTGTCAACAATATTGAACAATGCTGAAGAAGTCCTGTCATGGTTACCAAATTTCAAAAACATTAGCCAGGCTATTTACATATTCTGAAGCTGAATGGAAAACATCCCCCGAAAATAGAATCGCCCCTTGAAATAGGATATTGTTATTGTTACTAAAATGTATATGCCGCCCCTCTCCGAATAACTGCACAACAACATCCACATATGCAGTCAAGATATTGCAATGACTTTTGGATGGGGCAAATGTGCCACTCACACCATCAAGGAGGGGAAATAGTGACAATTGAAGGAATTAAAATGCCCTATGGAAATAACATCAACATCTAGATGAAAATAATAATTACAAATACCTGAGTAGCCTTTAAACTGGCCACAGCAACCATACTGGAGTCAAGTAGGCTAGAAGTAAATACATCATGAGACTGAAGAAGATATTAAAGTTCAAACACAGTGAAGCAACTACCTCGTCTTACGAACTTAATTTGTTCTGTGACCAGGTTCATAAGATGAAAAATTCGTAACACAAAACAATTTTTCCCATAGGAATTAATGCAAAAGCAAATAATGCGTGCAACCCCATCCCAAAAGTCACCTCTTTTGCCTTGGGCCGCTGGGAATCCCCGCCTCTGGACTTCCATTGCCAGCCGAAGCGATGGGATTCCCCTGAGGCTCCTCTCACTGGGAAACCCCACCTCTGGACTTCCATTGTCAGCGGAAGCACGGGGATTCCCCTGAGGCTCCCCTCACTGGGAAACCCAACCTCCAGACTTCCGTTGTCAGCCTAAGCGTGGGGATTCACCTGAGGCTCCCCTCACTGGGAAATCCAACCTCCAGACTTCCATTGTCAGCCGAAGCATGGGGATTCCCCTGAGGCTCCCCTCACTGGGAAATCCAACCTCCAGACTTCCATTGTCAGCCAAAGCGTGGGGATTCCCCTGAGGCTCCCCTCACTGGGAAACCCAACCTCCAGACTTCCATTGTCAGCCTAAGCGTGGGGATTCCCCTGAGGCTCCCCTCGCTGGGATTCAAAGCAGCGCCTGCAAAAATGAAGGGAATAGTTTGGAAAAAGAGGCAAAAAAATCTTAAGCACCGGGTTCATATCACTAAAAGTTTGTATGAAGAGGGCTTTGTAAGACAAGATATCACTGTACCATTAATCCAATTAACATCTAGGACTGTGATAGTTAACCATAGTTAATTCAGTGCACCCCCCTTCAGATGTGTGCACCATTCCCGCGCTCCTCCACTTTTGGCACAAATGGCACAATGGGTTTTTCAGCCTCCCTAGGATCCAGAAGCTTTATAGCAGCCTGGGAAGGATGAAAACCAGGGGTGGGTTCCAACTTATCTCGCTGCCAGTTTACTTCCTTCCATACCATGTGGACCTGCCTTGTGGGCACAGGCACATTTTGTGCACATGCGTGTGCAATGCTGAAAACTCTTCCCCCCAAAATTATTTTTTTTAAAAAAAAGCCAGATTTAATATGGTGGCCATATGCACAGTGCCAGAAACTCAGCTTCTGCACATGCTCAGAAGATTAAAAAATAAATAAAAATGCAAAAAAAAAAAGATGGAGATGCCCACGGACCGGCACCAATCAAAACAGTTCTGTGGCATCACTGTGACACCACCAATGGGCCTTTACTGGTTCAGGTGTAGTTGTAGGAGAAATTTAAAAAAACAAAAACAAGAAGAATATGGAAGAATATCTGAAAGATATAGAAACATAGAAACATAGAAGATTGATGGCAGAAAAAGACCTCATGGTCCATCCAGACTGCCCTTATACTATTTCCTGTATTTTATTTTAGGATGGATATATGTTTATCCCAGGCATGCTTAAATTTGATTACTGTGAATTTACCAACCACGTCTGCTGGAAGTTTGTTCCAAGCATCTACTGCTCTTTCAGTAAAATAATATTTTCTCACGTTGCTTCTGATCTTTTCCACAACTAACTTCAGATTGTGCCCCCTTGTCCTTGTGTTCACTTTCCTATTAAAAACACTTATCTCCTGAACTCATTTAACCCTTTCCCTTCTGTCCTCCAGACTATACAGAGGACCGTGAAGAAGATGCCCTGAGGCTAGTATAATATGAAGGCTTATGGGACAGACCACACTGGCATACTACAAAAAAGACCAAATGAAAAATTGAATAGAGATATTACACGGACAGTACATTTTAAAACAATCTCAGCAAAGGCTAAGAACAAGAAAGTTGAAGAAAGAGACAGAAGAGCTAATTCTGGCTACATAAAACCAAACTTTCAGAACAAATGCATACAAAGTCAAACGTCCCCGTCCCCCAGTTGCTATTAGCTGGAAAAAAAGGTACTTTACCATCTGTACTGTTTATTAATCTGAACTATACCATATAAAATCTATGCCCCCTAGAAATATGGCATGGCCCCCTGAGGAGGCCATATGGCCCATGTTGAGAATAATTGTATAAAAGCAAACAGAAAGAGAATGTTAATAAATGGCTACCAAAAAAATGTTGAATGTAACAAAATCAAAGGTATTAGAAACAAGTTAATAGTTACAACTTCAAATGAAACATTATAAGTATAAACCTCTACATAGTTAATGCCTGAGAGAAATTGAAGGCAAGATGAAAAGTAACAAAACTTAGACATGGCTTCAGACTGAATCTATGAAGAAGGAAATAGGAGGTGTAATACATGAAAAATGAAATAAGCACTAGCCACAAAAGCCGCATAAAAATGAACAGAATTATTAACAAAGGAAAATGTAGATTATGCAAAGGAAAATAAGACTGTTGACCACTTAACAGTTGTAGCAAAATTGTCCAAACAGGTCATCAGGCAAAAATGACATATTGAAATTTATGCAAAAAGTAAGGACTTGATATCCAAAGTATTGGTTTGCTTAGAATGAGTAAATGTCGAAAAATTTCTCCAAAATGACATATAAAAATGTGTGGCAGTTCCAAATTCAAATAAACTAATATCCAAAGCATAACACATCAGTAGTCATAAATATATTAAACATATATTTATATGTAAACATATTTTTCTACCAGATGTGGGAATACCAAAAGACCCTATAATAGCTCAAAAAGAACTGGAAAATGTAAAATATTAGTATTTAACAACTGAAATACATCGAAGGTCGAATCAGCAAATAAATTCCTTATAATTAGTGGACTACTGGGAGCAATAATAATACAGTAGACTTGTCAAAACTTTTCTGACAAAGTTAGAATTATTTGACCTCACAAGATATAGTTTATGTTTGGGGGCCAATCTTAACTGAGCATTCTTCAAAAGAAACTGTAAAGCATGACAGCAGACAAATGTAAGAAGAAGTGACATTTCAACCATGAGGGATAACTGAAAATGAGCTTTGCGTGTGTGTATGTGTGTGTGTGTGTCCCTTTTTTTTCTGAATTTTAAAATTAAGGGAGACTAGGATAGGTCTAGTTTGGCCTTGTTCTGGCCTCATCAGCTAGCCATACTCTCACTGGGACTTAAAGATGCAGCCTTTGCTTTGTAAGGCAGAGAATTAACCTCTAGGCCAGTGATTTTCAACCTTTTTTGAGCCGCGGCACATTTTTTTACATTTACGAAACCCTGGGGCACATTCCTCCCCTTCACTCTATTTCTTTCTCCCTCCCTCTTTCTCTTCCTTCCTCTTTCTTTATCTCTCTCTCTCTCCATCCCTCTTTCTTTCTCTTCCTTCCTTCCTCTATTTTTTGCTCTCTTTCTCTCTCCCTCACTACCTCCCTCTATGTCTTTCTCTCTCTCCTTCTCTCCCTCTTTCTCTCTCTCTTGCTTTCTCTCTCTCTCTTTCTTTCTCTCTCTCGTTCTTTCTCTTGTTCTCTCTCTCTTGCTTTCTCTCTCTCTCTCTTGTTCTCTTTCTCTCTCTTGTTCTCTTTCTCTCTCTCTCGCTCTTTCTCTTTCTTGCTTTCTTTCTTTCTCTCTCTTTCTTTCTCTCTCTCTTGCTTTCTTTCTCTCTCTTTCTTTCCCTCTCTTTCTTTCTCTTGTTCTCTCTCTCTTGCTTTCTCTCTCTCTCTCTTGTTCTCTTTCTCTCTCTCTCGCTCTTTCTCTTTCTTGCTTTCTTTCTCTCTCTCTCTTGCTTTCTTTTTCTCTTGCTTTCTCTCTCTCCTGCTTTCTTTCTCTCTGAGCTTCGCGGCACACCTGACCATGTCTCGTGGCACACTAGTGTGCCACGGCACACTGGTTGAAAAACACTGCTCTAGGCTACAGCATCCAATCCATTCAGCACTGTACCAGGGAAGGGTTACATGATTTTTGTGTGTGTGTGTTGAATCGCCCTGTATATTAAAGGAGCATCACAGCTTCCTTTTTGCACAAAAAAATGAACAACACACACACACACACACACAAAATCAACACACAACTGTGTTAACTGTTCTCTTAACTGTTCTCTTAACTGCAACTTTTCCTCCTATTCTTCAGGGTTAGTTCTATTGCCCAATACACACAAGCAGCACCTGTGCAAAGACTTTCCTGGCCAAAATTATCATCTGATCCTTGAGCAGGAGCTGATAGTTCAGACAATACATCCCAGATTGCACTACTATGGCCATTGAGCAATACCATCTAGTCCCAGCCAAGAAGATATGAGTGATTTCATTTTAGGGGTTTTAATGGCTTTTTATATAGTTTTAATTTTTGTACACTGCCCAGAGTCTAGAAGGAGTTGGCCGCTATCTTATCTTATCTATCTATCTATCTATCTATCTATCTATCTATCTATCTATCTATCTATCTATCTATCTATCCTCACAAGCAGGGAAATGCCATCCCATCCTAGACTGAAAAAGCAGGTCAGAAGGAGGTCTAAACACCAATATCCACTTCCAATGCCCAAACGGCCTGGGGCCATTGAGCACTGGCACTATGCTCCAACTGAAGATATGAGTGTATGAGTGTGATATTGTCGAAGAGACGGAGTAACGACACGGACACAAGAGCTGGATTTAAACTTGGGTCATTTTTATTAATTAATAATTTGCATAATTTATTTAATTAAATTAGCATAAATTAGCATAAATTAGCATAAATCAACATGCTTAACTATGACCCAAACAGTGGACCTGCAGGGTCAAACAAATACTTCCGGGGCGGAAATGACGTAGCAAATCAACATTCCTGGGCAACTATGGGCATAGCTCGATGCTAGTCCAGGTGAGGGACCTCTCCCTCACCTGAGACCCTGCCATGCTCTCGCATGAGGGGAGTCCCGCCGGCGCACCCCTACCCGGGGACTTCAATGTGCGGGACCCAAAGACAGGTTCCCCCCAACTGCTCAGGTAGCACCCCACCATGAGCTTGGAGAGAACCTGTCAATCATCCCCAAAGATGCCCAAGGGAGAACGCACAGTTGCTAACCACCACCCAGATTTCCGCCCCTAACCTGCCTACCCAAATGACCAAAGGTAAGCCAATCAACCTATTAAATGCAAGCACCCCCTAACCACACGTCCATCTCCCCAGTGTGGAATGGGCGAAAAAACGGCCATGCCTAATGGGCAAAGCCGCAAAAAATTCCCATTCGGCCCCCCTAGGGGCGACCCAATAGTAGCACACTGCAAAATAGTGGAGGGCGGGCGGGTGTCTGCTCCAGCTGCCGGTCCCAGCGAAAAGGCTTGGCCCAGGGCCTGCAGGCCCTTAAATAGGGCCTGCAAGCCCCGCCCCTGACCGGCAGCAACGTCAGGCCTCGTGGGCCTGATTTTCGGCCGAAATCTCATCTCGCGAGATTTCGGCCGAAAACAAGATGGCGGCCGCCATGAGGGAGTCCGGTGTCTGCCCGGTCCCTCCGGCAAAGGCTGCCAGCCGGTAAGTCGACCGGCGCTAGTTTTAATAATCCTGGGGTTTAGCATTAGATTTTATGTTTGGATTTTTTTTACATGTCACATTTTGTATTATTCCTGCTTTTGTAAGCCGCCCTGAGTCTACAGAGAAGGGCAGCATAGAAATCCAAACAAATAAATAAAAACAAATATCCAACAACCCAAGACTGTTCCTCCCCATCCAGCATTTTATCACCTCCAGGTAATAAGATGGGACCTTGACAGCACTGCTTGCTTGATCAGGGATTGAGATGTTTAATTGAGTAACAACAGCATTTTCATGATCCTGATCCTGAACTAATGGACAACTCCCCCCCCCCCCCGGTGGCTTTCTACAAACCGTTTTAAACAGGAAGGAAGGAAGCATTAAGTCCTAAAGCACATCTGAAATCAGGGGCTTTGGACTTGACAACTCCTCTCCAACAATATTGACTAAAATTTGCTTCACAAAAAGGAGAACTAACATAGCATTGTGGTCCCTATTTCCTCTCTCTTCAGCCAATGCAAGAAGGAAACTGGGGTTGATGACATGAAAAGCTACTGAGGCATCAAGCAGGGCCAGAATCTATGCTTATAGGTAAGAATTAAAAATAGAAGTCATATGTATGTTCTTTGTTATGATGTACAGTTATGATCTTACTGTAATGTGTAGAGGACAAAAGAAACACAGGGAGATGTGAATGACTTGAATAAAGAAGTGGAAAGAAAACCTCTTGGGCATATTTATCATTACTTTGGAATTGAATTTTTTTAAAAAAGGAAAAAGACAAAAGTGGAGTGTACTTGCTCAGTCAAAAACAAAAGATAATAGACTTAAAAGTTTCTAAGACTCCTGAGGCAAAGGAGTGAAATATACTCTTGGCAACTGAACATCAAAACCAGGGATCCTCAAATTATGGCCAGCCGCAGCCATTAATCCGGCCTGCACAGGACCACAAAGCTACCACCCCCACATCACCCCTACACTTTGGCTGAGCACAGGACATACCTTTGTGATCCCTGCAGACTGGAAGTGAAAGGTAAGGCCAACAATTTTGGTCTGCAGAGATGTTTTGGAGGGGGGAGAGGTGAAAAACAGTACTCACAAACACCCCAAGAGGCCAAAAAAAAAAAAGGCAAAAAGACCCATTCTTTGCCCCCAAACATTTTGCCCTTATTTTGGCCTTCTGGGGCATTTGTACAGCCTGATTTCCATCTCCAAAATGCTGCTGGAGATGGATAAAGTAAAAAACAAGATGCAGAGATGGCCCAGGAGGCCAAAAAAATGGAGGGGACTGCCTGCTTTTTCCCTCCCGCATCTCCAGATGATAGAGAGAGAAAGAGGGGTAGATAGAAAGAGAGAGAGACAGAGGAGAGAAAGATAGAGAGACAGAGAGAGAGAAAGAGAGGGAGAGACAGAGAGATTTCTCAAACTTTTTGGGGCGGAAAAGAATTGCTCCAAACCTGAGTTTTCTGAAATTGACCACAAGACTCCTAAACAAGTGAAAAAATGATCTAGTAAAAATAAAGTGACCAGATTATAACCTTGGTAAAGCCGGACACCATTGTGTCCAGCTATACTGAGTGAGGGGGATGACTTTTGTGTGTGGTGGGGTGTAGAAATACCTCAGCTCTCCAAGATGTCAGAGGTGGTGCTCCTTCTGGCCAACATCTCTAAGCCAAAGTCCCTGACCCTTCCCCTTTGCTGCATAAATGTGGAAGCTCTGCGGGCTCGACTGAGGGTGCCTTCTCCCCACCCACCACCCACCCCTGTGCTTCCCTTCTGCCCCAGCTTTCACTTTGCTGTGCAGTTTCCCCATAGTTTCAACCCGGCCACATTTCTCGATGCCTCCTTACATTTCTCGATGCCTCATTTTAACCCGTTTGCCCCAGCGCGCCTGTTCTGTCTGGGTGCCCCCAGACTTCAACACCAACTGGAAAAAGCAGCCAGACACGCTGGTAAAAGCAAAAGCACTTTATAGTTTGAAAAATAAACACAGAGAAAAACCTGTTCTTCCCAACAGGCAGGCTATGAGACTTCACAGCAGAGTCCTGATGGCCAGACAATACAGCAGACTTCTTGCTGGCACACCCACCACTGTAGAGAATAAGACCCACACCTTTTCCCCCCAAGGTTTCAGTATTCAAAGTCACAAACCAGAATTCCAAGACGCCAAAGATCACAGCCAGGTCCCAGGACTCCCAAAGATAATACTCCACAAGCCAGGAAGGGTGGGTCTGCCTTTTCAGCCTTTCCAGAGAGCACCACACCCAAACCCAGCTGTTGCCTCTTTAGTGCTGAAAGTACCTGGCTAATTGTCCCCTTCGTTGTGTTGCTCTTCTCTGCTGGAGATCGATTATTGCTTGTGCATTTTCATCTAAGGAATCCAGGCTGCTTGCTGGGGAGATCTCCCTCTCGGGGGACTCTGGCTGTCCTCCCTCTCCCTCAGCCTGAGATTCCTCCTCCCCGTCTGCCTGAACCTCCTGTTCCTCATCCTCCGAGCAAGAAGCCGGCAGAGGATCAGCCGTTCCCTGAGGGGCCTAAGATGGAATCACAACAGCGCCTCATTGCTCCAAGTCTCCACTTTTGCTTCCTCTACCCTTTCGTTTTCCTGCCTCTTTCGGACCCTGCCTGCCTGCCTCCCTCTTCTCAAAAAAGCCCACTCACTGGGTCTTGTCCTTTGAGGTCTTCCTTTGCCTCTCGCTGAAAGCGCTGTGACTGAGTGCGGAGCGGAGAGGTTTGTTGCATGGCTCAGAGGAGGTGCATTGCCTTTTCCCGTGTTCAGCTATAAAACCTCTTCACTTTGCAGATTGGCCGACTTTGCAATCAGGAGAAGGAGAAGATGTCAGACTCGCTAAGGTGACCAGATGACCCATTTTTTAAAAATCGGGACTTTTTAAAAATGCCATGGGATGCGGGACAAATTGCTCAAAAGCAGGATTGTCCTGCCAAAAACGGGACGTCTGGTCACCTTAGTAAAAAGAAAAGTTAACCAAGAGAGCAACATGCAAACAAAAGCCAATAAAACACCCTTAGGAGCAAAAATAAATTAAAGTTTAATTGTGCATTGTCTGATGGATTCTTAAATTGGCCACACCCACCTCGTCACATGACCTGGCCACATCCACCAAGCCTGACCAGCTGCCCCCAACAGTCTGAGGACAGTGAATTGGCCCCCTGTTTAAAAAGTTTGACAATCCCTGATCTAAACAAAAAAGGGAACAGGACAATATAGGACAGAGATAGGAACATTACTATACAGTGTTCCCTCGATTTTCACGGGTTCGAACTTCGCGAAACGTTTATACTATGGTTTTTCAAAAATATTAATTTAAAAATACTTTGCGTTTTTTCCCCCATACCACGGTTTTTCCGGCCCAATGATGTCATACATCATCGCCAAACTTTCGTCCACCTTTAATATTTTTTTTAATAAACTTTAATAAATAAACATGATGAGTAATAATCTAAATGGTTGCTAAGGGTAAGGGAAATGGTAATTTAAGGGTTTAAAGTGTTAAGGGAAGGAAAGAAAATCAAAATCTAGTTTGAAACTAGCTCAACTATTTAAGTAGCATTTTGATATTGATAGAGTTGCCCTATTATGAGCTCACTGTTATAGACACACAGTACAGTATTTTATTTTGAAATTCTCTGAGGCAAAACAGGGTGGGTTTTTTATTTGTTTGTTTGTTTGTTTGTTTGTTTGTTTGTTTGTTTATGTATTTATTTATTTATTTATGTATTTATGTATTTATGTATTTATTTATTTATTATTTCTGTGCCGCCCAGTCCCGAAGGGACTGCCGCTCAGACACTATACTTTTCCGCCCCCCCCCCCAAAAAAAAATTAGAGGGAACACTGCTTGTGACACTGTTCATAGCCAAAAATAGTGTATTTACTTCCGCATCTCTACTTCGCGGAAATTCGACTTTCGCAGGCGGCCTCGGAACGCATCCCCCGCAGAAATCAAGGGAACACTGTAAATCACACAGTAAATCTAACATGGCCAATGAAATTGGACAGCTGAACAATAAGGTCAATGAGAAACCCAAGAGGAATGTCTATGGAGATCCTCAGTCATCCAGGTCATGGTTGGTCCAACTGGACTTTTGCCCAGTTGCCTTTTGAAAAAGCACATTTGAGACAACATAAGAAGATTAGGTAAGTCTCAAAAATGATATATTTTCATCAGGAATGTTCTGTAATTAATAATCTAAAAATTATTGACTATACAGATTTGGACTGGAAGGAAATAATCTATTGGATGTGTATTCTTTGATAGGGGTGCACTCATTGGGTGACGTGGCAAAAAATAGTGGCATAGAAGCACAGTAGCCTGATCATCTAAAGGGACTGAATCCTATGCAGTGGAAGAAGTGTACCAAAAGCTTGCTAGGCTGTACAAACAATGATTAGACTTCACAAGAATTGAACTAATCCCAACCATGCTATTTGAGTACATCAAGCTATATTTTTGCTAGCTGAACTGAGTGATGTGTTTTCTTGCTTTCTCTGATCTGGATATATCGTTTGATTTGAAATGTGCTGAATGCACACAAGCTGGAAATTACCCACAGCAATCTTCTAACACAAAATAGCTAGACATCCATATTCAGCTGCTTTAACAGAACTGGTGTATTCATTATAGATAGCAAGTTAACAAACTGCACACCATTTGATTATCTTGTGCTTACATTCTTAATTTCTTGAAAAACAGTCCTGAAAAGAACTGACAAGAAGATAATAAATAGCAAGTTGGGTTGCTAGCTTTCTTTAGGCATGAAATTCATAGAGCTTAAAATGTTGCTTTTATCAAGAAGTAACACAAGATGTTATTTACTAGGGTGTACACTTTATGCAACAAAGCATGAATGTCTTAAAATCTGTTCAGCTTTCCCTCAATGCAATAATTAAAAAGACAGCTGGAATCATATGAATGAGGAAAGGAAGCTTCTAAAGAAGAAACAGTTAGATGGTTTTTGAATTACTGATCTCGATATTCCAAAATGAGACTGAAAACTTAGCAGAATTAGAAGAGATCTTGCAGTCCAACAACCTGCCCAAGCAGGAGACCCTTACATCAGCCTCTACCTAGGATTGAGCTCACAACTTCCTGAATGGGAGGCAAGAGCTCCACCTCTAGGCCCCCACAGCAGCAGAAGCAGAAATTAAATTTCTTAAGTTTGAATTTTACAAATATATTAAAGCTTTTAAAGAAACTCCAAGGGAAAATCAAGCTCTTCTAACTCACACATACACTAAGTTGCAAAATGAAATATGTAAATGAGACTTATCCAAAGCCACTTAAGCAAAACAGTTTCTCAAAGACAGGATTCCTTGTGTGGGGGCTTTCTGGTTGTTTTGTATGTGTGTATGTCTGTGTATGAACTTTTTAGTCACCGTTGACTCCTGGCAACTGCATGGCCAAATCCCTGCAGCTTTCTCGGAAATGTTTTTCAAAAGTTTGTCCTTGTCTCCGTCCTAGGTTTGAGAGAGAATGACTGGCTCCAAATCAACCAGATGGCCTCGTGCCTAAGACAAATCTAGAATTCATGGCCTTCTAGTTTACTCTCTAGTTCCATTATACTAAACTGGTTGGCAGTAATATTGCTGAAGATCAATGGGAGATAAGTGCAGTGGGGAGAAAGCCAGAAACACCCAGGAGTCCAAGAGATTCCTGTGCAATGAAACATAGGCATACTTATATCTTATTGATCTTGTTCAAGTTAAAAGAGACTTCCATTGGAAAATTTTCCTTGTTTTTCCCTATATCCCTGTCTATTATCCATGCTGATATCACAGGGTCTTTTCACTTGGGCCTTTAGGGAGAGTAATTAAAGTCTGCTTCTGGGTACTGTGGGTTTAGTTTTGATTGTGGTCCAGCTTTTGACATCATTTCTTCTTCTTCTTCTTCTTCTTCTTCTTCTTCTTCTTCTTCTTCTTCTTCTTCTTCTTCTTCTTCTTCTTCTTCATCATCATCATCATCATCATTATTATTATTATTATTATCATGTCAATACAACACAGCAAACGAGATCACTATACTGGATTTCATATTTCATCGCCAGTCGGGCGCTTCCAAAGCACCTAAGACTGAGTGATGTAGCGGCAAATTATGTTTGCTGATCCCAGTAAAGCGGCCTTTTGCAATTGACAGATGGAGAGTTTGTCAATTCTGATGGTTTTCAAATGTCCACTGAGATCCTTTGGCACTGCGCCCAGCTTGCCAAGTACCACTGGGACCACTTTCACTGGCTTATGCCAGAGTCATTGCAGCTCGATCTTTAGATCTTCGTATTTCACTAATTTCTCTAGCTGCTTCCCCTCAATTCTGCTGTCTCCTGGGATTGCGATGTCAATGATCCATACTTTCTTTTTCTCCACAATCAGGATGTCTGGTGTGTTATTCTTCAGAATTTGGTCAGTCTCTTGTTGTTGTTGTTGTTATTGTTGTTGTTGTTGTTATTATTATTATTATTATTATTATTATCTCTTTTAAACATGAAACTCAGTCAACTGAACATTTAAAAAAGTGTCACAAATACCACTGACTGGTGCTAATGGTTGATACGGATTGCTGCCAGTGTCCTAGGTATCAACCAAGTATCATCTTAAAATATATGATATTCCGAGTAGCACAGGGTTTTTTGCAGTTTCGCTGGTGTTATTGCAGGAAGCTGTAATTTCTTAATGTGTTTTGTGAAATTTTTGGACATGGTACCAAGCACCCCAATGACAATGGGTATCACTGTTGCATGTTTCATCCATAGCGGTGTAATTTCAATGGCCAAGTCATGATATTTTGTAATTTTTTCCAGTTCTTTTTCTTCAACTTTGGCATCTCCTGGTACAGCAATATCAATAAACTGTAATCTTCAGCCCTCAACAACCATGATATTTGGTGTGTAGTTTTTGTTGTTTAATTTTTCTGTATACTATATATAATAGAAGTAGTCTTTCTTTACCACCTGCCACAATCAGCATATCTTTGAAGTTGCAAAGTTGCTGGAGAAATAACTTGATGATCAATGCTGGCATTTCCCGGTGCCCATAGTTACATCATTTTTTTATTACAGTCTATTTGTTGTCCTGTGGCAGATCTGTGATTTTTTTTCCTTTTTAAAAATCTCCTTGCAGAAAGAGAGATTACAAGAAAGTAAACAGGCACACTATGGGAAATACAGATCGAAAATCAATGTATTGGCACCAGCACAAATCCAAGCACTTCCTTTAGTCAATCTCTTTTTTCTTTGATCTGTTGGTTTTCTTCTTTCTTCCACTAGCAGAGTGGCGTGTTTGCATACAAAGAGAGTAAACAGGTAGTAAAGGGAATATACAGCACCTTACTTTCTTATAATCCCTTCTCTAATCTGATTTCTATAGATGATTTCTATAAACAATCTCTCCATTGTCTATTCTGTGTCCTCGCCCTCCAAGCATCTGCAAGGTTTTTTTCAACATTGTTGTCTAATCTACAATCCTAAGATTTCAAGAAATATCCCATAAAAGAGCCAGCCAGCTCCAACCTTGTTTCATTATGTTCATCCATCATGTTTGAGGAGCATCTTGACATCTAATGGGTTGTGGGCTGTATACAATGTATCTGCAGGTGGCTGGTAAGGCCTATACCGGCACAACAATTCAACATGTGAATTGTTCTGCCACATGTTGGGCAGACACGTGTGGGCACCATTGTCGCAGCATTTGCAGCTCTGACTTTGTGTTCACTTCTCTTCTTCTATGAATGTTCTTCTGCCTTCAGATGTCTGGCAGCCTTGGTGGATCAGCATGTGCCATGTTGGTCGATCTTGTGCCAGGGTTTCCTGGGAGGTGGTGTCGATATCAAGGGACTTGAAGGAGGCTTTCAATGTGTGTTTGTAACACTTCCTTTGTCCCCCATGCAATCGCTTTCCTTTAGACAGCTCACCATAGAGGGGCTGTTTAGGGATGCAATAGTCTGGCATCATAGCAATATGGCCTGCCCAGCATGTCTGGGCTTTCATCAGCAGGGTGGGAATTGATGGTAGGCTTGCTCTGGAGAGGACCTCAGTGTCACCTTATATTGACACTGGATCATCAGGATTCTATGGACGCAGGTCGTGTGGAATTGATTCAATTGCCTAACATGTTCACTGGCATTCAACAGGGTAGTTAGCACTATTGCTCAGTTGACTTTGAGCTTTGTAGCATTGGTCATTAGTCTGCCAAATGCAGAGTTTGCCTTGGCAATTGCTTAGATTTGTCAAGAATATCCAAAGGAGACTAGGTGCTGCCACTGACCTTAATCTGGAAATTAACTTAAACAGGCTTAAATATCTACTAGATGGTTGGCAAAGTCTGTGCTTGTTATTAATTCTCTCTTGAGCGAGTATTCCTCTCCATTTTTAACACATTAAGAAGTAGTAAATGCTTTTTTAAAAAAAGAAAGTGAAACTAAGCAAGCAAGATAGTTGCAACATTAAGTGAAAAAACCTAAAAACAACACCCTGCTGAATTTCAACATACTGTAGGAAAACAGGAAAATACAGATTAGCAGAAATTCCCATAAGATTGTTATACAGTACGCCTGGTGGAAAACTAAAACGGATGCATTTTAAAGACTGATTGATTCCAGACCTGGGCAAGCAAAGGATAAAATAAAAGCATTTAAATTTGAGTAGGGTTTTTTTATATGACAGGTTTTAAAATGAATATACAACAAGCATTTTATCATGGCAGTTCCTGTATATATGTTTGGTATCTTATGCTATTTTCTTATTTGACTGTAATATATGTAGGTATATGGGCTGTGCCGTTTGGTGCGTGTGTGTGTATAAATAAAGCCTGTATGTTACACTCTTCTGTATTGCATCAACTCATGGATTTAATAGAGAAAAAAGTAATTTTAGTACTGCAAAATATTGTTGCTATTCTTTATGTAACCTCCTTGCAAGGTGACTGAGTGAACCATCTCAGGCTCTTAGCTGCAGGAATGTTGGTGGTGTTGGCACTGATAGCTGTGGGGATTGCTAACACATTTTGTGCTGAAATGACTAAATCTGCTATTTCCACAGATCAGATGCTACAGTGGGAAGGTGAAGCTCTGACAAAGTCAGTATTTCAGCTAGTGAATCTTAGTTCCCAATGAGTTCTAATAATGGGACAGTGCCAAGGCAAAAGCTGTTGCAATTATTCAGTTCATTATGTTAAGCTCCATGAAATTCTGATGAGCACCACGCCTGTTTAGTTAGAGAAATGATCAACTGCTGAGTTCCAGCATGGCTTGGGTATGTGCTTCTTAAGGAAATTTGCAGAAGGGACAAGAAAACTGGACAAGGCTTAGAACAAGTAAGGGCAGTACCTCCAACTGGGCCTATATGAACTATAAAATGATCAATACTGTACTAAAAAAAACCCTCAACAAATAAAACTAGATTATTATTCATTAAAATATGTCTTTGTTCGTTTTACTTTGAAAATAATAAAAAATATTTTAATGAAAACTAGATTATTATTAAAAGGCTAGAAGAAAGCATTAGACAACAATGTAACCCCCTTATTAATTCACCATTTCCTTGAAACTCTCAAGCCTGTTGACATAATCGAGTTTTGAAGGACATCTAGGATGGGGCCAGCCTTTCATTATCACTGGAAAGAATTGAAACTATATTTGCTCTCACTGGATTTTCTTGTAATTAGTAAGCTGAGCAAAGAACTGTGCATCTAGCAAGTTGTTCTCTCTTTTTTTGGCTACACTTACTTACCTGAAGAAATTAAAGACTGTAATGGCATGGCTGATTTCCAACAGATTAGCACTCATCAAATCTTGACTTCAAAGGAGGGAATTTTTTTCAAGGATGCAATAAAAAGAGCTGTACTGCCATCATTCCATAGATTTGAATGCTAGGAATAAGCACATCTAGGCCTCTGCCCTCAAGATATACCAGACATTGCCTACCTACCTACCTATTCCAGGCAGACATTAATTCCCATCATCTCCATACATCTTAGATTTTGGTCAGGATGGAAAAGGATAACAAAGTTTCAGTCTATTTAGAGGACACAAGGCTGAGAAAGACTGCTGAAGAAAGACTGCTGAAGAAAACTCTCTCTGGAATTTAATGCACTCAGCTAAAACACATGCACACCTTAAATGGACTTTGTAGCAGAGAAACAACAGATAAGGATATTGATTAAATTGAGACACTTTTATGTGAGCAATCCCTTGACTCCTCTCAGACTATTTATTTGTGTGTGGTTTTATTGCCTCACCATTTCAAACAGTAGGTTAATACTTCTTGTGAGATTTGGGATCTAATGATTTCCAGAAGCTCTATCAAAGCACCAGTGTCATAGTATCCATAGTAATTATTTAGATCAGAGTAGAAGTTTCTGTAGCCATGAAGATATTCTTATGGTCTAATAGCTGTCAAGTTAGTATGACCAATGATAAATAATTATAAGAAGTGGACTCTAACTCCTGTAAGGTAATGGGTTCTCTTAATGGCTTAAAGAAAGTGATACTACACTAGAGTTTCTTTGTATAATAGATGCTGATAGTCCTCAATTTATGACTGATTGTTTAGCATCCATTTGAAATTACAACAGTGCTTAACAGAGCAAGTCTGTCCAAAATGACAACTACTGCAATGCTCCCACAATCACGTGACCAAAATTAGGGTGCTTTGTAGGGCACCTAGCCCTATGACTATGGGGACTGAAACTCCCTATCTAAGCTGCCATAAATGTGTATGAGACACCTCTGGTTGCACTAGGCCAGTGATGGCGAACCTTTTTTTCCACAAGTGCCAAAAGAGTGTGTGCATGCACTAGCGTAGGTGCATGAGTGCCCATACCCTTAATTCAATGCCTTGGGAGGCCAGAAACAGACTGTTTTCCAACTTCTGGTGGGCTCAGAAGATTCGTGTTTTGTCCTCCCCAGGCTTCAAAGGCTTCTCTGAAACTGGAGAAGAGTAATAACACCCTCCCCCGTCTCCTGGAGGCTCTCTGGAAGCCAAAAACACCCTCCCTGACCCTCTGTGTGAGCCAAAAATCAGCTGGCTGGCACACACATGCATATTGGAACTGAGCTACGGCAACAGCTTGCATGCCAGCAGATATAGCTCTGTGTGCCACCTGTGGCACCTTTGCCATAGGTTCACCATCACTGCGACTAGGCCTTCTTTCCTAAAGCAGCTTCAGAGTATGTTTTTGTATGGGTTATAATGTTTCTAGAACCTGCCTGAGAAGCTTTTGTTTAGCTTCCAGAGCCTCTGGAAACTGCAGAAGAACATGGCATCCTTTCAGTCAAATTATGGAGTCTCCAGAAGCCATGCAAGAATGGGACATGTTTTATGCAGAATCTCCAGAGCTCTAGAAATTATGCATGCAAGGAATATGCTCTTTCATGGTCTGTAGAACCTGTGAAAGCTGCATGGGAGCACCGGAAATTCTGGAGGCCAAATGAGACCTTGTCCTCTCTTGCAGGTTTCAGAGATCACACAGCCTTCAGAAGCTGTACAAGAAGATGCTCTAAAACCACTTCAAGAAAGAAGACCTGGTGCAACTTGGAGCTACCATAGTCTGTCGGGACTTGTGAACCAAAAGAGAAAAACATCTGAATCCAAGTGGCACCTGGTAGATCCTAGAGAATACTGGGCTGGGGGGCAACTGCTGTCAGAAATAAGTTTATTTCTGGAGGTAATATCACAATACAAGTAAATGGTTTGTAGCCATGGGAAAGACTATTGTAAGCCATAATCAGTATGTAATTGTGGGTTTGCTAATTGTGCTGCAACCTGATTGGCTGTAACCTATATAATAGGAGTAACATCCTTGCATTGGTGTGATTTGATATAGAGCGGTTTATTATAGAGTGGTTTGTGGTAGGTGGTTTCTAGCTAGTGCTTAGTGCTTGCAGTGGTGGATGTAATAAGAGTTATATAAAAGTATTTTTGATAGTTTATTATAGTGGTTAAATGTAAAAGTGATAATGTATTTAGAGAAGAAGTTTGGTAAGAAGAAAGTAAAATATATTTTACAAGAAAGCCTGCTGCAGTGTTTTTCATTGAAGACTTCAATTAGGTATAGTGGTTAACTGTGGCTAGTTGGTGGGTTTACCTTCCACATGTGCAAAACTCTCCCAACAATTGCATGGTTCCTCAAGGCTTGTGTATCTTGGAGAATAATGCAAGGTGGCATTCTGAGTGGCAATGGCAGCACTAGGGCTGAAGTCAAGGTCTGGGGTGGTCGCATCAAGCTGAGCCCCCTAAAAAATCCCAGCCTTTTGTTGCCAATGAGTACTTCTAGATCAGCAATGCCTCAAGGGGTGGAGAAAGCCTTAAAAGACCTGCCTGGGGAGGGTGAAAACAGCTTCCCCCAATCCCCCAGAGGACCTCTGAAGGCTGGAAATGGTTTGTTTCCCAACTTCTGATGGGCCAAGTAAGCTCGTGTTTCACCCTCCCTAGGCTCCAAAGGCTTCCCTGGAGCTGCAGGAGGATAAAAACACCCTCCTCCATCCCCCCAGAGGCTCTCTGTAAGCTAAAATGCCCTTCCAGAGCCTCTGTGTGACCCAAAAATCAGCTGGCCGGCAAAAACATGCCTGTTGGAGATGAGCTAGGGCAACGGCTCGCGTGTCAGCAAATATGCCCCTGCGTGCCACCTGTGGCACCCTGGCCTACAATTTATACCTCCAAGGTGACCTTCTTTTCTTCTGCCAACTACAAAGACTCAAAGACTCTCAATTACAGTCCATACTCTTTCTTATGCTTTTATTGCTTCTCCTCTTCCACTTCCGATCTAAATAATTATGGATGCTGTGACAATAGTGCTTTTAAAAACAATAGATGAACTATAGGGCAAAGAGAACCCAATCTAGCATTTTTCACAATGCAATGAAGGTTTACAGAAAAAACAGAAGAGGGGAAAGGTTTATTTGATAACTTGGATGAGGGTAGCAAATTGCTCTAATAGTCATGGGGAGCATAGAAATGAAATTTTGCATCATTACTTTTGCCTGATACTTTTACCTTCAGTACTGCACTTAAATGGAAATCCAACATTGTTCTGAATAAAGATTGAACCAAATGAAATATATTATTATAGAGATAAACTGAACAGTAGAATAATAAGTACCTTGGTGGTATTTTCCTTTTTTAAAACAGGGTGTAACACACTCCATTTGCTTTGTGCAAAAACCAAAAGACTGAATAATTTGTTTCTTCCTTTTGAAGTCACTAGATTACCTTCTCATTAAATAGTCTCCCTGGCTTAAATTGTGGCATTATGTTGTAAAGGGGAAATGGGGCATGGGCAGATATGATAGTTGTACTTACCAGTCAACCAGTGCCGTGATAAATTAACCATATCCTAAGTTACATTAACGGAAAAGATGAGGGCAGGGAGAAAGAGCTGAGATCTGTGAGCCTATTTTTATATGTCAGTCTGTATCAACCTTTTGAGCCTGGAGGAACTGTTGAAATATTTTTCAGGCCTTGGGGAATCACAGTACATTCAGGCTCAAATATAAGCCAGAAGTTGCAAAATTGTGCTATTTGTTTCATGTACTTCATCCGTTAAATCCAGCTTCTCCTTTCTTTCCTCCTCCTTTCTCCCCCTGTTTTCCGAGGACTCTTGCAAAACTGCACCAGAGTGGTGATGCCTTGCAACTCCTCCCTGTAATATTTGTATTCCTCAACCTCTCCTGAAAAGTGTCCTCCACCACTACCACCACCATTTTCCCTTTCTTTGCCTCTTCCCTACCCCTTTGTAGGTAACTCCTGTTGCCAATGTGTCCAGACCAGGAAAGCTCCTGGATTGCCTGCAACCACCTGAGGTAGAACCCACTTCCCCAAGGCCACTGCACCTATAGGAAGGCAAGTATGCACCGTGGTCCTAGCAGTACATCTCTCTCTGTCCCTCTCCTTCCTTCCTTCCCCTCATCCCTCCCATCATTCATTTATTTATTTTTTTATTTATTTCTTATTTATTTATTTGTCCAATACACAATACATATTGAGGAGAATAGACATGAAGTATTATATATAAAGAAAAGATATGAAAATAGAGGAGAATATATATGGAAGGGAGAAAAGATATATGATATACTCCTCTACTTCCCAACAATTGCTTGCTGTACACAAGGCCTTCTTATGTTTTAGTGGAACAACCCAGTGTTGGAGACTAGACAATTATTGGTATTTAAAATAAATAAATAAATAAATCAAGATCCCAGTGAACTCTCACAGAACTGAAGGATTCCACAGTACTCTGGTTAAGAAACCCTGATCTCTTATAGTCTTATATTTAGACTTTGGAGCATATTAGAAAATAAAAAATGTTTCCTTTTCACTTGAATCTGTTTCAGCCTGGCAACTACTACCTAACGGAATAGAATAGGAATAGAACGGAACAGAATGGAACGGAGTGGAACAGAGCAGAGCAGAGCAGAACAGAATTCCTTATTGGCCAAGAATGTTGAACACACATTGGTCTTTGATGCATATGTTCTCAGTGTACATAAAAGAAAAGATACATTTGTCAAGAATCATGAGATACAAGATTTAATGATTGTCATAGCGTACAAATAAACAATCAGGAAGCATTAGATTTAGAAACATAGAAGACTGACGGCAGAAAAAGACCTCATGGTCCATCTAGTCTGCCCTTATACTATTTCCTGTATTTTATCTTACAATGGATATATGCTTATCCCAGGCATGTTTAAATTCAGTTACTGTGGATTTACCAACCACGTCTGCTGGAAGTTTGTTCCAAGGATCTACTACTCTTTCAGTAAAATAATATTTTCTCATGTTGCCTTTGATCATTCCCCCAACTAACTTCAGATTGTGTCCCCTTGTTCTTGTGTTCACTTTCCTATTAAAAACACTTCCCTCCTGAACCTTATTTAACCCTTTGACATATTTAAATGTTTCGATCATGTCCCCCCTTTTCCGTCTGTCCTCCAGACTATACAGATTGAGTTCATTAAGTCTTTCTTGAAACGTTTTATGCTTAAGACCTTCCACCATTCTTGTAACCCGTCTTTGGACCCCTTCAATTTTGTCAATATCTTTTTGTAGGTGAGGTCTCCAGAACTGAACACAGTACTCCAAATGTGGTCTCACCAGCGCTCTATATAAGGGGATCACAATCTCCCTCTTCCTGCTTGTTATACCTCTAGCTATGCAGCCAAGCATCCTACTTGCTTTTCCTACCGCCCGACCACACTGCTCACCCATTTTGAGACTGTCATAAATCACTACCCCTAAATCCTTCTCTTCTGAAGTTTTTGCTAACACAGAACTGCCAATGCAATTTATATGCCACTTCATAATGCTTTGCAGGCCTCTCTAAGTGGATTACAGAGAGTAAGCATATTGCCCCCAACATTCTGGGTCCCCATTATACCAAACTTGGAAGGATGAAAGGCTGAGCAAACCTTGAGCCTACTGAGATTCAATCTGCCAAACTGCTGCCAGCTGATAATCAGCAGAAGTAGCTTGCAGGACTGCGCTCTAACCACTGTACAACTGAGGCTCTTATTGATATAATATTGAAGCAATCAATAATAATATAAATCATATGGATACAAGCAGCAGGTTACAGTCATAGAGTCATAAGTGGGAGGGAATGTGTGATAGGAACAATGGGAATGATGATGATGATGATGATGATGATGATGATGATGATGATAGGAGAAGGGATGTGGCCAACATCACAGGGTCATGGAGTTCCCCGCAATCTGCTGGGGAATCCTGATATCCGTGCTGCCAGGAGATCCGGTTAGGTCAGAATTGGGTCAAAACCACCCTGCAAGGGTGGAGGGAAAGAGAGGCACTGGCTGGTAAGCTGGAAGGGTGGCAAACCCCCCAGGGAGCCAGTTTTGTCCTCTTGGCCTGTTGGTGTGCAGTGCTCTATAGTGTCATTTTGAGGGTAGCAATTGAAACAATTTATGTCCAGGATCCAAAGGGTCAGTAAATATTTTCACATCCTTCTTTTTGACTCATGAAGTATACAGGTCCTCAATGGAAGGCAGGTTGGCAGTATTATTTTTCCTGCAGTTCTGATTATTCTCTGAAGTCTGTATCTGTCTTGTTGGGTTGCAGAACCGAACCAGACAGTTATAGAGGTGCAGATGACAGACTCAATAATTCATCCGTAGAACTGGATCAGTAGCAACTTGGGTGAAATTCTCCAGTACATTTATAATTTAAGAGTTATAATTTAAGATTTAAGAGCTTGGTGAAAGGGAACCTTCTTTCAAAGAAGAAGATAATTTTAGAAAACTTGTGATAGATGAAATGAGATATTCTTTAATTGTAGGGTGGTCTAGAAATATGGAATACCTTGTTTTTAATTATCCCTTGACTCCAGGACATCTGGGGGTTGGGGGATGAGAGAAGACCAAGAAAGGTCTTGGGCTCCCAAGTAACTAACTGCCATCAGTCAGATAAAGCCATTAACTGACATTTAACTGCCCTCTGCAAGGTTGCATATAAATCTCACAGTGACATTGCCCCGGAAGCGGAGTAAAGACGCTGAGACATAGTGTGGATTAAATAAAGGGTCATTTTATTAAATTAACATAAATTAAAATGACGTAACTTTAAATACATAAATTTAAATATTTAAATTCAATTATAACTAAGGACCTGCAGAGGCCAAAACTAACGGGTCGGAAATTCCTGCCAGAACCTTCCTTGGCAACATTGGGCAAAACTCCTTGCTGAACCAGGTGAAAGTAGCCACCTTCACCTGGATCCGAGCCACACCCCTTTGTCGTGTGGGAGGAGCTCACCCTCCAATCCCCAAGGGAAATTGGATCCGGTGAGTCCCATGGGCATCTCTCCAATCCCCAACATTGTTCTAACCTCTAGTTCCTGGAGAGAGGTGGTCCATCACCCTTTAAAAAGATGCCCAAAGGAGCATGCACAGTCACTTCTACTGCCCATTTCTGCCCCTAACCTGCTAATCCCAGTGACCAAAGGGAGGCCTATTCTAACATCTATGTGCGCCGCACCCCCTAACCATTCCATCCGTACCGTCAGTGTGGAATAGGTGAAAAAATGGTCGCCTCTAAATGGGAGGCTGCAAAAAAATTCCTATTCGGCCCCGAAGCGACCTCCTAAAGACACACTGTTGATAGCGGAGGGCGGGTGGGTGTTCGCTTCGGAGTCAGTCCCAGGCAAGGAGGAGGTCCTGTTCAGATCGCCCTTAAATAGGGTGAACAAGGACCTCCCCTTGCCTCCAGAAGGCAGCGTGCCTATTTGGAATGCTGCCAAAAGCCAAACTTCCGGTTTTGCCGGAAACCGGAAATTCAGGGCTCCATGGAGCCACCAGAAGCATCCCCCTGCTCCGGGGGCAATTTCAACCAGCGGTTTAAGCCGCTGGTCGGGCATTTCTGTAAACCTCTAAGTCTCCAGAGTTCTGCCACCACTGTCTCTGTGTGGTTCTGTTCAGACTCAAGAAGAATCACCAGATGTGTTCCCATAGGACTTTTGGTAGTGGTTCTCTGTTGATCCTAAGTTGAAGAGTCCTGTTTTTGAAAACTTCTAGTCATTTGCTCCCACTAAAGAAATTTGGAATAATCATAAAACTAGTGAAGAATTTGTATCCATTTTGAATGGCAACTGGAAATATTCCTCTGATATAGTGATTTTCCAGGAACATTTTTCTCTTTATAGCCTACAGTTTTTTTTCTTGCTTTGGCATCAGCTGAAGTTGTTGTTTTTCTGCTAGATTTTAAGGAGGAATATTTTTGTCCCTGCCCTTTCTTAGTGTTACTTCTACTTTTAGCTGTGGTTTTACTGCTGATGCAAATGTAAAATTACTTTTCCTTTCTTTCTAATACTTGAAAATTCTTCGGTGTTCAAGGAAATGAAAACCATCCTAGGAATCTTTTAAGCAACCAAATTGATTCCTCTGCCCTTAATATGATTATTACAGTTTTTAAGCTTTTAATGGTTTAAGCAAGTTATTTTAAGATCCTTTTAACTAAATTATTGTTTTAAATGGTTTTTAATTTGATGTAAATCATTTTAAATTGTCCCTGTTTGGGAATTTGTCTTTAAAGAGCAAAAGTAGCTTAAATATTTGTTGCATAACTATACAAGAAGAAGCAAATATTCTGGCCAAGCAAGCCCATTTCATATCTCCAAACAAGACCAATAGTTGTTATTCACAAATTTTAGGGTATGGAAGCAAAACCTTTACATATCTAGGGAAGGAAAATCAGAATAATAGTTACTACAGTGGTACCTCATCTTACGAACGCCTCTTCTAACGAACTTTTCAAGATATGAACCCGGTGTTTAAGATTTTTTTGCCTCTTCTTCCAAACTATTTTCACCTTACGAACCCAAGCCACTGCTGCTGGGATGAAGGGGTTTCTTTCCCCCCCCCTTTCTTGAAGAAAGAAAAGGGAGGAGCTGCTTGGAGTAAGAAAGATTTTGCAGAGAACAACATGCTTGCAAAGGCACTGAAAGGGTGTCTTTTTAAGAAAGAAAAGGGAGGGGCGGGTTGGAGGGGGAAAGACTTTGCAGAGAACAGCCACAGGCACTGAAAGAGTGTCTTTTGAAGAAAGAAAAGTGAGGGGTGCCCCCCTTGCCTTGCTTCCTTCCCACTCACCCTTTAGCCTTGCTTCTTCCATCCACCCCCTTTAGCTGCTCCTCCCTGCCCTCTGTTCACCTCCCTTCTAAAGTTTGGGATTTTCCTGAAGGATTTGCATGCATTATTTGCTTTTACACTGATTCCTATGGGAAACATTGTTTCGTCTTACGAACTTTTCACCTTACGAACCTCCTCCTGGAACCAATTAAGTTCATATCATGAGGTACCACTGTATTCCCCAGTAAGCATACTTAATAGGCACAATAATATGATTTTTCACCTATTCAAGTGTGAAGAATAGATCAGCGGTCCCCAACTTTTTTGGCTCCACAGACCGGCGGTGGCGGTGGTGGCAGGGGGGAGAGGATGCTTTCACACACACAACCTAATCCCATGCATGCACAAATGAAGCATCACATGCTTGCCCACTGCTTGCATGGCTTGATTCTCAACCAGGGGAATCTACCAGTTCTTGGCCTGGGGGTTGGAGACCTCTGCTATAGATTGATTATTGGTTTAGCAATACTGAATTAAGTTTATAAAGTCAACATGCTGATAACTATCTCCTACACATTAAAGTGTGTGATGTCATCTGTTATGAGAAACAGTGTTAGTTACAACAAAATGGAAGAAATCCAGGACAAACATGATCAGAAAAACATTTGTATAAACTAAACAAAATAAATTAAGAAGCGGGGGTGGCAAGAAAGTGGAGGCCTTTTCAACAAATCAGAAAAGATTCCTGATGTATAAGTGGAGTTGAGCACAAATTATTATGCACTTTTGAAAGTTCCAATTTATTTGATATACAGTGCAAATAACTGAAAAGCTCCTTCAAATTCCCTCAATGCACCTGGGTGATTAATTTATAAGAGCAGATAAAAAATAGCATATGGCAGCCATTCCAGCAAACTACAGTGAGCAGATTTTGTTAAAGAAGCATCAGAAACCCCAGCATGGAAGCATTAAAACTAGGCTTCTGTTGTGCACTGTATGGAAGGAATCTGTTTTGTTGTCCTTCCCCAACGCACCAAGACTGTGCTACTAAATAAAGGGAATACAAATTCTCTCATTTTGTATCTCCTTTAACAGACTGAGGGAATATGACTAAGCTTTTTTTCCCCTACAAAAGCAATCATTGTAGAAAACCAACATACTATATTGAGAAAAAGGCATGAAAATGTATACATTAGTAAAAAGGTACCCAAAATATATATGACTATATGCTTCTTCTACGCTAGTTTAAATTCTACACTGGTCTAAATTAGCAACTATTAGTTCATAATACCATACTCTGTTTATTCAGTTTTCTACAAGAAAAACCCATTGTTAGAAGTTGCAGATAAGTAGCAACTTTGGATCTAGTAATGAGATGGAAAAAATGTACTTAAGAACTTTTATTATTGTTGTTATTATTATTGCTTACTCTTTGTTCAAACTAGACTTCTCTTATGTGGACGTCAAACCCTAAGATAAGATTCATTTGTAAAAATTGTGGAAATTGTGCAAGTTTAACTATTTAAATATTTAAATTAGAAAAGGTTGTTTTACATAGCGAGGATTTAGAATTCAACACTTCAAGGTTGATTGCCCAACTGGTCATTTTCTTCATGTTTAGAAACTCAAGAAAACTAATGGGTTCATTTATTTCGGGTCAGTCATTTATTATCTCCCCCATTATCATTATCAGTGTTTTGTTGTCACACAATCCTATTGATCAATCCATTAGAACCCTTAGGAAAAATAATTGTATAAAGGTCACCACTAATTACATCCTAAATCAATTTTAATGAAGACAAATAAAGAATAAAACAGTTTTTCAGTCACTGTGGCTAACCAACAAAGCTTCCTAATTAGCATTCTCTGAATTTTTTTTAAAAAAAATCCAGTTCATCAGATGAGCTTTATAATGTGGCATGAAGGTCAGCAAGTTTAGGCACTTGATAATTTGGAGTGCAATCAGAAACGCAAAGAAAATGAATACATTTTACACACTCAATTAACATCCCTTCCTTCCAAGCAGAAAACTTGTATTTGGTGCAAGCAGAATTTCATGTGCTGTGACTCACAAAGCCTCTTTTTGTGTGCACTGTAGTCCTTTTTTCTTTCCTATGATCTTTTCTATTCCATCAATTGCTCTCAATTTGTTCTCTCTTCTGTCAGAAGGGCAACACACAAAAGACAAAGTACTTTTTTGCTGGGGGGAGGAGGTGGTCTCTGACCCCACATCTTTAACTTTAAAAAAAAAGAAAGAAAGAAAACACAGAAACACCAAACTAGTTGGTCTAGTAATTAAAGCACTGGGTTAGAAGCCAGGAGACTGTGAATTCTAGTCCCACTTTAGGCATGAAAGCCAGCTGGGTGCCTTAAAGCCAGTCACTCTCTCTCAGCCCAACCCATTTCATAGGGTTGTGGTGGTGGTGGAAATAGATGGATAAAGGAGCATCATGAATGTTTGCCAACTTTACTTAGTTCAGTGTTTCTCAATTATTTTCAGTTACGTCCCACTAGGAAGAAGTAAATATTTTGTGCCCCCCAACTCTCTGCCAGGACGACTGTTTGCAATATTCAGCACATTTTCACTGAAAAAACTCAAGCGGTTTATCAACATGATTGGGGCATGGTGTATTTAAGTGACACCTTAATTTATTTAGCTTCATGCTGTCCGCTGCCAGCAATTTTAGACATAGTAAACATACTGTTCTTTCCTTGTCTCCCAAGGTAGTCACAGTGAAGCCAAGCGATACATAGGGTTCGGCATATTTCCTCATCTTA